>NC_058131.1:44968172-45000938 GCF_016433145.1 Gracilinanus agilis
GTGGGGGGTGGAGTGGGGGGGAGTGGGGAGGGTGGGACAGGCAACTTAAAACTTCTGGCAGTTGAGCCTTAGAATTCTGAGAGAAAGTTCAGTCGGTCCCTGATGCTTGAACAGAGCGGAAGGATCAACCAGAGCTCTATTTTGGCTTTTGGTTAGCTTTGGCCTGTGCCTTGTCTTTGGACAATTTGTACCTAGCTAATTTCTCTGGACCTCTCCCTGACCTGCTCCATATTATTTCCCTGTTTTCCCAGGGCTCTGGGAGGCAGGGTGGCTTTTGGGTTTTTAGTAAGAAGACTTTGTGGGTTTCGTTTCTCCATAGGCGAGTAGAACATCCTTGAATTCAAACTAACCCTTTAGTATACTCTCTACCTTAAAAGCAGCCAAATCTTCCCAGGTTGAGAGAGCAGGTTCTCTCTCAGTCTAACCCATTCCTGAGACCCTCCCCCATCTTGAGTTTTTAGAAACCTCAAACCTCTCTCTCCTTCCAGACCATCCCTGAAACACTAATAAAACCCTTGGCTACCTAGTCAAACCCTCTGGAGAATCTTTGTGTTGAAGAAATTAGGCAAGGGTAAAGGGGAAGGAATAATTCTCTTTTATTTCTTGAGGGAAACTGGAGGCATCCATCTTGGGAGGAAGTAGTTGCCCAACACTTCCTCCTGAATCCCTTCAATTTCACTGACAGGGAGGAGCCTTGTAATTCCTTCTTGAGGATTTGAGAAACTGACAAGAAAGCCCTCAAGTCAGATTCAAACCACTTCTGTCTGGCCCTATTCCTTGGGTCTGTAAAAGTACCTTTCCTGCCTGGAAGGGTTCAGCCTATTACCCCAATATCCTCTGTCTCTAGCCTGGGTGTCTAGTCTGTGTCAGCTGCCTCTCCTGAACACTCACCCTGTACCCTTACCATCCTGGTAACCTAGTCCATTCCTCCCTACACTCAGCCATCCCTTCCATTCCTCCTATTACTTCAATCACCCTTCTACCCCTCTGTCACTCAGCAAGGGAAGGAGATTACCCCCCCAAACTTTAGTGAATCCCCCTTTTATCCACAACAGAGGATGGAGCAAAATCTATTGGGCTTCAAATGAGAAAAAGAAGGCAGGGGTTGCCATCATGATCTCTGACAGAGCCAAAGTAAAAATAGATAAGGTTAAAAGAGATAGGGAAGGTAACTACATCCTAATAAAAGGTGGTATAAACAATGAAAAAATATCAGTACTCAACATGTATGCACCAAATGGTATAGCTTCCAAATTTCTAAAGGAAAAGCTAGTGGAGCACAAGGATGAAATAGATAGCAAAACCATATTAGTGGGGGACCTCAACCTTCCTCTATCAGATCTAGATAAATCAAACCAAAAAATAAAGAGATAAGAGAGGTGGATGAAACCCTAGAAAAATTAGAATTAATAGATATATGGAGAAAAATAAATAGGGAGAAAAAGAAATACACCTTCTTTTCAGCAGCACATGGAACATTCACAAAGATAGATCATGTACTAGGCCATAGAAACATGGCAAACAAATGCAAAAAAGCAGAAATAATAAATGCCACCTTCTCAGATCATAATGCAATAAAAATAGTTATTAGTAAGAATACATGGAGAGCGGGCAGCTGGGTAGCTCAGTGGATTGAGAGTCAGGCCTGGAGATGGGAGGTCCTAGGTTCAAGTCTGACCTCAGACACTTCCCAGCTGTGTGACCCTGGGCAGGTCACTTGACCCCCCATTGCCTACCCTTACCACTCTTCTGCCTTGGAGCCATTGTGCAGCATTGACTCCAAGACGGAAGGTAAGGGTTTTAAAAAAAAAGAATACATGGAGAGGCAAACCAAAAACTAATTGGAAATTAAATAATATGATTCTCCAAAATAATTTAATGAAAGAACAAATCATAGAAACAATTAATAATTTCATTGAAGACAATGACAATGATGAGACTTCTTACCTGAACCTATGTGATGCAGCCAAAGTACTTCTAAGAGGAAAATTTATATCACTGTATATTAACAAATTAGGGAGGGCAGAGGTTAATGAATTGGGCATGCAACTTAAAAAA
Organism: Gracilinanus agilis; assembly: GCF_016433145.1. Taxonomy (NCBI): domain Eukaryota; kingdom Metazoa; phylum Chordata; class Mammalia; order Didelphimorphia; family Didelphidae; genus Gracilinanus; species Gracilinanus agilis. Next base: position 44,970,231 of record NC_058131.1, read on the forward strand.
CTAGAAAATGAACAAATTAAAAACCCTCAGATGAAAACTAAATTAGAAATACTAAAAATCAAAGGCGAAATTAATAAAATTGAAAGTAAAAGAACTATTGAATGAATAAGACTAGAAGCTGGTATTTTGAAAAAACAGATAAAACAGACAAATTACTGGCCAATCTAATAAAAAAAGGAAAGAAGAAAAATAAATTAACAGTATCAAAGATGAAAAGGGAGACCTCACCTCTATTGAAGAGGAAATTAAGGCAATCATTAAAAACTATTTTGCCCAAGTATATGGCAATAAATATAGCAATCAAGGTGATATGGATGAATATTTACACAAATATAAGTTGCCTAGATTAACAGCAGAAGAAATAGAATACTTAAATAATCCAATATTAGAAAAATAAATTGAACAAGCCATTAAAGAATTCCTTAAGAAAAAATCACCAGGGCCTGATGGATTCACAAATGAATTCTATCAAACACTCAAGGAACAACTAATCCCAATACTATACAAATTATTTGATATAATAAGCAAAGAAGGAGTCCTACCAAATTCCTTTTATGAAACAAATATGGTACTGATTCCAAAGCCAGGTAGATCAAAAACAGAGAAAGAAAATTATAGACCAATCTCCCTAATGAACATAGATGCAAAAATCTTAAATAGAATACTAGCAAAAAGACTCCAGCAAGTGATCAAGAGGATCATTCACCATGATCAGGTGGGATTTATACCAGGAATGCAAGGATGGTTGAACATTAGGAAAACCATCCACATAATTGACATATCAACAAGCTAACAAACAAAAATCACATGATTATCTCAATAGATGCTGAAAAAGCCTTTGACAAAATACAGCACCCATTCCTATTGAAAACACTGGAAAGTATAGGAATAGAAGGACCTTTCCTAAAATTAATAAACAGCATATACCTAAAACCATCAACAAGCATCATATGCAATGGGGATAAATTAGAAGCCTTCCCAATGAGATCAGGAGTGAAACAAGGATTCCCATTATCACCTCTATTACTTAACATTGTACTAGAAACACTAGCAGTACCAATTAGAGAAGAAAAATAAATTTAAGGTATTAAAATAGGCAATGAGGAGACCAAGCTATCAGTCTTTGTAGATGATATGATGGTTCTACTTAAAAAATCCTAGAGAATCAACTAAAAGCTAGTAGAAATAATCAACAACTTTAGCAAAGTGGAAGGATATAAAATAAATGCACATAAACCATCAGCATTTCTATATATTTCCAACAAATCACAGCAGCAAGAGGTAGAAAGAGAAACACCATTTAAAATCACCCTAGACAATATAAAATACTTGGGAATCTATCTACCAAAACAAACACAGGAATTTTATGAATACAACTACAAAACACTTTCCAAAAACTCAAAACTAGATCTAAACAATTAGAAAACATTGACTGCTTATGGGTACAATGAGGTAACATAATAAAAATGACCATTCTACCTAAATTAATTTACTTATTTAGTGCCATACCTATCAAACTACCTAAAAACTTTTTACTTTATTAGAAAAAAATATAACAAAATTCATTTGGAAATAACAAAAGATCAAGAATATCAAGGGAAATGATGAAAAAAAAATGTGAAGGAAGATGGCCTAGCAGTACCAGATATTAATCTATACTATAAAGCAGGGGTCATCAAAACAATATGGTACTGGCTAAGAGACAGAAGGAAGGGTGAGTGGAATAGACTTGGGGTAAGTAACATCAGCAAGACAGTCTATGATAAACCCAAAGAGCCCAACTTTTTGGACAAAAATCCCCTATTTGACAAAAACTTCTGGGAAAATTTGAAAACAATATGGGAGATATTAGGTTTAGATCAACATTCTCAACCATACATCAAGATAAATTCAGAATGGGTGAAAGACTTGAATATAAAGAAGGAAACTATAAGTAAATTAGGCAAACACAGAATAGTATACTTGTCAGATCTCTGGGAAAGAAAAGATTTTAAAACCAAGCAAGAGTTAGAAAAAATTACAAAATGTGAAATAAATAATTTTTATTATATTATATTAAAAAGTTTTTGTACAAACAAAAACAATGCTACCAAATCAGAAGGGAAACAACAAACTTGGAAAAAAATCTTTATAACAAAAAATTCTGACAGAGGTCTAATTACTCAAATATACAAGGAACTAAATCAATTGTATAAAAAAATCAAGCCATTCCCCAATTGATAAATGGGCAAGGGACATGAATAGGCAATTTTCAGGTAAAGAAATCAAAACTATCAATAAGCTGTTACGATTAAAAATGATAAAGACTGTTTTAAGAGAAATTAGTATTTTAATTAAAGTCATGGCCATGTTGGTAAAATATATATATGACCGCGCTTATCTTTTAAATTTACCGCCAGAGCCCATCCTGTCCCTCTGGTACGCCAGACAGCCACACTCTGCAAAACCCAGAAAGAGGCTTTCTCTAGGCCCTCCTCTGAATTTAAATTTCCCCATACGTGGGGACGCTGGATGTCCCCATGCCTTAAACCGGAAACCCATAGGGATCACAGGAAATGTAGTCTCAAAGTCCCCACGTGTCCATAGGGAGTCTGCTAGATATTTCCAAATAGCACTTCCCTGAATTCAAAACAAACATTTCCCCCTGAGATCCGGCAAAAAAAAGGTTGGCCCTTTTTCTTCGCTGGATCTGTAAACATAGACAACTTCTAAATTTTAGGAATTTGGGGGATAAAAGAAATAGATAAACAAATGGATAAAACTAGCCTCATTGACAAAAAACCAATTTGGGGGCAGTCCCCTGTTGGCATATTAGTGGACATTCAAAACAATATATTCAACTCAATTTTAACTCCCCATAGTTCAATCAACTGCACCCCAAAGTTCAATTTTGATCTTCATGGTCCAGTGAAGGGTCTTTAGGCATCTTTTTGGTGCCTTCACCAAACAGATCCGTTGTCTGGATTCTGGGAAGATGGCAAAATCCTTATCCTGAAATTATTCTCAAAAGAATTTAAACTTAACATTATAGATTATAAAACATGCATTTCCTTCAAAGAATCATACATTTCCCCCTGATATTACTCCTAAAGGAGTTAAATATACATATATTTTTACATTATCGAATTTTAAAAAACTTAACACACATCCCCCTGAGGAAAATTCTAAACACATGAGAAAGTGTTCTAAATCTCTAATAATTAGAGAAATGAAAATCAAAACAACTCTGAGGTATCACCTCACACCTAGCAGATTGACTAAAATGACAGCAGGGGAGAGTAATGAATGTTGGAGGGGATTATGGCAAAATTGGGACATTAATGCACTGCTGACGGAGTTGTGAACCGATTCAACCATTCTGGATGGCAATTTGGAATTATGCCTAAAGAGCGATAAAAGGATTCCTGCCCTTTGATCCAGCCATACCATTGCTGGGTTTGTACCCCAAAGAGATCATAGACAAACAGACTTGTACAAAAATATTTATAGCCTCACTCTTTGTGGTAGCAAAAAACTGGAAAATGAGGGTATGCCCTTCAATTGGGGAATGGCTTAACAAATTGTGGTATATGCTGGTGATAGAATACTATTGTGCTCAAAGGAATAATAAACTGGAGGAATTCCATGTGAACTGGAAAGACCTCCAGGAATTGATGCAGAGTGAAAGGAGCAGAGCCAGAAGAACATTGTACACAGAGACTGATACAATGTGGTAAAATTGAATGTTATGGACTTCTGTACTAGCAGCAATGCAATGACCCAGGACAACTCTGAGAGATTTGTGGAAAAGAATGCTACCCACATTCAGAGGAAGAACCACAGGAAACACAGAAGAAAAACAACTGCTTGAACACTTGGGTTGAGGCGGACATGATTGGGGATGTAGACTCAAAACTACCACACCAATGCAACTATCAACAATTTGGAAATAGGTCTTGATCAATGACACATGTTAAAACCAGTGGAAATGCGCATCGGCTATGGGGGGGGGGGGAGGAAGTTGGAGGGTGAAGGGGAAAGTAAGAGCATGAATCATGTAACCAAGGTAACTTTTTTAAAAATAAATTTTATTAAATGTTAAAAAAAAAAGAAAGAATTTTATGAGTCAAGAAGAGGATTTTACAGCCAGGAGTAAAACTATGGGATCTATAAAAATATCTTTTCAATATCCAACATAGCCTTTAGACAAGATCCCTTTAAGAGATCAGAGGGCTGAAAATAAGAAAGAAGATTTAAATCTACCCACATACAAAGGCAGTCTCTAAGAAACAGCAAAATTCAAAATGACCAAAGTTTTTCCTTAACCCCCCTTGCAGAAGTGGCTAGCTACTTCACATTCTTTTTTCTCCAGCCAGAAAAACAGGTTCTGCCCACAGTTTTTTGGGAAAGATTCCATATTTAGTAATAACCACAGAACATTTAAAAAAGTCTTAATGACTTTCAAAAAATTGCTAGGAGATAATAGTTGAGACCACCTAGTAAATCTTACCACAGGTTAGTTGAAACTTTCCCCTTCCCATTGTTCCTGTTTAAAAAAAAAAAAAACCTCAATTTCTCAGAAGAAAAGTATGTTTGTTTTAGGAAATCTATTGGGAGAATGAAAGTAATTTAGAACTAAGATTTGTAAAATGTCAGTCCTGCTTACAAAAAGTAAGCCCCTTTTCTGACTAACTCTTGAAATGTAAAGTTTGTTCAAATTAATCTTTCTCACTGCTGCCCCAATATATAACTCAGGGAGCAAGAATTAGATAACTACGTTGACAATTCCAATTTTCTTATCCCCCAAGCATTCTTTTATTTTCTCTTTCTTCATTAATAATGAGCCTCATTTCCCCCACAGATTTCTTTAGTAGTGCAGCTATGATTTGTAAGAATTCGTATTTGTTAGGATGAAAAGAAGAGTCTAGTCCATAATTTTATTTTCTATGTTGTCAAATACTGTATGGAATACCTGAGATATGTCTCTGCTATTTATGTCATCCATGTTATCAGTCTATATTCTATGTTTTGTCTGTACTGGGACATTTTAATTTTTAAGAAATTCCCTCTCTCCCTTTTTCAGTCTTTCTGGAAGAATGGAGGAGACAGACAGAGGCTGTTTGGGAAATTCAAAAAATTATGGATTTTTGAATCTCCCAAACTCTAAGATAATTTAATTGGTTACACATAAAGGACAAATATACAAAATTGTCAGATATATCTTCTCTCCCCTCCTTGATGGCCATGAGGGGGAGAGGATAGAGATGATAAAGACAAGAAAGGGATAATATGATCTTACAATTACAAGTTGTCAACAGAGAACAAAAGCAAAAATATATGTCCAATATTTTTTCTTCTCCCTTTTCTTGGGTGGGCCCCCTGAGGAAGGGAAGAGGAAAAGATCAGAACAGCAACAACAAAAAAAAAGAGATGATTTGATCCCAAAAAATTGAAATTGAATATTATTAAAGGTTAAATATTGAGATATACGTTTTTGAAAATCACAAATAACTTATAGAATGTGATTTAAGGAAACCAGCTAAACAATTTTCAGACAGCTACCTAGAAAACAATGATTCTGAGCTGTGTACAGAATTACAGTTCATCTATTCAGTTCCTGCTTGAAAACTATTACACTCTGAAGTTTGTAGCTCGAATTTTCCTAGCCAGTCAAAGCCAAAAATGTAACTCAGTGCTTAACCAAGAGTGAAAAAGCTTCTTTAAGCTTCTTTAAACAACCGTGAGTTCCACCTATCATTAATCATACTGATGTTAGTGAAAACTTATACAAAACAATACAATTGACTTCCATTTCAAAATTAGGTCGAGACTGGACCATGAGAAAATCATATGCTAAGAGTGAATCATCCACTCCACCCCAGTTCTGCAGGAAGCAGTTTTGAGAAGCCAAAAAACACTGCCCACATTTCCCAAAACTCATGTCCCTTTCTCTAAAAAACTCAAACAATTCATCATAGTTTACCATTAGAACACACATTTAAATAACATGTGGGACATGTGATCCCACAATTGGCTCACAATTTGATCTGACTTTCAATTAGATTTAATACAAAAAATTGATATATATAACCTTAAAAATTTACTAAGGATTTGAATATGTACTGATGGTACAGTGTAAATTCATTCATTGCGATAATTGACTACCAGTTAAAAATAGGATTTCATCAAAATTTAAGAATGTACAAAACTTTTATAGTGAAAAAATTATCTTTTAAGACTTGCAATGTATAATGATTACAGATCTGAATTATTAGACTTACCAAAAATGCTTGTCAAACTGAATTTGAGAATTGCAGAAAATGAATATAAAGTATATAAGAATTTAATATCAACTTATTAAAAGATGTGATGTAATATAAAGATTTTCTTATGTTCTAAATTTTGGGTAGACATATGAACATGTAAAATTGTTACTCTAAAACATGTATTATTAAGTAACAGGTAAAAATATAATTAACATTAGGGTTTCCAAAATTGGAAATCATTAAGAATGTGGTATATTATAAATTGGAAATTTAAACAGCATTGTACTTGATTAGAATACAAAAATTACTTTAAAAGTATGTGCAATGTGTAAGAAGAAATTTATGATCTAAGAATTAACATGCAATTTGTTAAAATGTAATTATGTGTAAGAACAAAGTATTTTAGACAGCTTCAGTGATCACTCAGGCATGTACTTGCTCAAGAAACTTATACCAACTCAAGCCCTGTAAAGTGTAAAAATGAATAAAAGTTAATATCAACTTTATAATGTCCATACTATTGTTAAAAAAATGCAGGCTTCCCTAACTCACCACAATTGGAATGCAAATTTAAAAGAAAAAAGGGTGAAATTGCAGATATTACTAATAAATGGAAAAAATGTAAAATATTGTAAAATATTAAAAAAAGAATTGGTTTAAATTAAACATTTTATGCTTACTTATGAAAAGGAAAAATAAATATAAAGAAAAAGAGATGGTTAATACCCATAAAATTGTTTAGAAATTTCCTAAAGTTTTCTAAATTTTCAAAAATTTCCAAAATTACCATTTCATTAAATTTCAAAGTTAGAAAATTATGACACATCCTATGCAAAAATTTGGTTCAATTTAAGTGGTTATCTTTATTTTTAAAAAAATTATAAAAGGCAAAAACTAACATTTTTTTGCAGCAGCTTAAAACTAAACTTTAAGATACTAAATCTTAGACTACTGTGTTGATTGTCTGACCATGCCTAAAAGGATATTTGAGTAAATTGGAATTGAGATCAAAATGTAAAAATTAAAGATATCATGGAAAAAAGAAGTTCAAATATTAATCTGCTATGTGAAATGCCATTGAAGATTAACATGCATTAAAATATAATTTGTCAATGGGTAATTATGTGTGAAAATGAAGTATGTATGCAGCTATACTGTAAAGAAAATTTACTTTTCACCTGAATTGGGAAAGTATAGCTGTACAAATGTAATATGCAAACAATGTAAATGAATAATGCATTTGTTTGGAAAAATTTGACCAGCCCAGAAATCATATAGGACTTGGAATAAGATTGTTGACTGTAGAAAATAAAGTGTAATTTCCTCTCCTCTGTTATAAGGGTAAAGAGGAGACAAAGAGTGAAAAATCTAGTGCAAAATACATATAACAAATGCTATATCAGAACATTATTGGTGAAATTTAATCAATTATGTAAAAATATTTTGGGATATCCATTTGAAAATTCTGAAGTTTTAAATCAATATCCATTGAGAATAATTTAATATTAAGGTTTAAACATGCAAATTTATAATAATCAAAATAGCAAAAGAGGATTAGAAAAGCAAGATTACTAGTAATAAAAAAGATTTTTCTTCATTTCTCAAGCAATACACACCTACTAGGATATGAAGCCAAAATAAATCACAATTGGGACACCTTTTAGATAATATTGCAAAAGATTTAAAACTTCCTATAAATTTATTAACCCTTTTCTCACAGTAAATCTAAGACCCATAATTAGCAGCCCCATTGAATTTTGATCTGGTATGGAAAATAATACTGCAACCTAAGCAGTCACAAGTATTGAATTTTAGACAAAATTGTTATATATTGAGTGTTACCAAAACATGTGCATTATTCTATAAAAACTGAAAATATGTGTTTAAATATAAATTATGTGTAGAAGCAATTTGTTAGAAATTGATCATGTTTATCTGCAAAGATATATGATTTGTATTTTAAACCAAAAGTTTAGGTTAAATTGGTTATGACAATGTACAAAAAATATTATGTTATGTTAGGATAATATTGATTCTCTTCCAAATCACTAACAAACTCCTAATATACCAGCCATCACTAATCAAGATAATGTTAGTGGAAACTTAAGTCTGTGAAAATAGAAAACTGAACTACATGTACCTAGCATCATCCTTTTAAGTTACATCCTCATTTTACATATGAAGGTTTGGGAGATAAATTTTGCTGAGTCTTAAGCTGCAAGGCTCTTTATTGGGCTTTGCTTTTGGTAAAGTGCTATAGGTGTGGGTCTCTGGCTCTCTGTGCTTTGCTCACTAAGCTGAAAGACTCTTTTTCTCTTTCTCACTTTATTATTATTAAATCCTATATAATAAATACTTAGAGTATTTTTTCATTTTTTTCACAATTTAATTTGGCTGACCATGAAGGGTTCTTAGAACTTTAAAGTGAGAAAGAGAAACCCAGGTTTCTTCTCCTGCTGTGGACTCTCCTCTTCCCCATCTCTCCTCTCCCCTCCCCCTTCAGAGCTTTTTCTGACTGCTCCCTTCCACAGCTGAATCCGGGTCTTCTGCTCTCAGGGTTGTGTTTGCGATGTGCTAGGACATTTGAGACCTGTTTGGAAGCACTTTCTTGGTCCTGCTGAAAAAAGGTAAGATCTCCATACCCCTTTCCCTGCCTCAACTTGGGTTTCAGCTGAGGTGCCTTTTGACCTCTGAGCAGTACTTTTGCTGCTGACCAGCTCCACCCCCTCCTAGCTTCTAAGCAGATTTTCTTTCAAAACAAAACAAAAACAAACAAAAAAAAAGCCACTGAGGTTTTTTTTACCCACAATAAAGGGCTTCTAAGCTTCCTGTACTGGGCAGCTGTTTAGCTCCTAACCACTGCCAGGCTCCTCTGCCTTACCAGAGGGTCCTGGTCCTCTCTTCTAGCTAAACTTTTTTCCACCCACCCCAGCTTGCTTCCTATACTCCCTCTTAGCAAAACCCTCTTCCCACTCCAGCTAATAGGAATCCTTGCCCATAAAAACAGCCCAGAATCCTTGGCTTAGACCTCCTCAACCCTGCCCTTGTAGCCATGTTCTCCATTTTGGTTCCTGGCAAAAGTGATTACCTTAATTCTTACTCCCACCTGGATTCTAGCTCCCCCCCCCCCCATTGCCTTTTCACAACTAGAGACCAGGATTGAGTATTGTTTATATAAAATCCAATAAAAAATTAAAGTATATCATATAAAATAAAATAAGATAAAATAACCCTGCTCTTTCCCCTTCCCTCACCCTTAATAATAATAATAATGATAATAAATTAAAAATATACAAAAGATAAAAAATATTTGGAAAGTATTTTCTTTTCCCCTTTAATCTAACCTAATTACAATGGTAGGTAGCATGAATGCTGCTCTGCAAGAAAGCCTTCTGGCTTTTTCTCAGTTGGGAATCTTTAAGTTTTCAGAATGTCTCGTCCTTATGTTGCTAAGAATTTTTCTTTTCCAAATCCTAAATATTAACATTCAAAAGGTTACCATATGTAAAATGAAAGCTGAAATGCAGGCTAAGGTGCAAATTCAATTGGACAATTTCAAACACTCCTTGCATGGTCTAATGACAAAGGAACATTCTGCCAAAAATATGTCTGATTTTTCCAAGACTGTTCCTGAACTATCAAGAGAAGAAAATCCTATTTCTTCTGAAACAGAGACAAAAGACCCCTTTCCTATGTCTCAGGTAGAGAACCTCCTCTCTTGTATTGAGCAACTCCTGGCTAACCCTCCCTCCCCTGCTCTTTCTCTCAACACCCTATCCTGCCCTGTCCCTTCTCCCACCCCACAACCAACCCCAGCCCCAAGAAACTCTCATCCTACTAGCATACAGGTTCTATACTATCTCTGTATCCACACAGACAATTCCTACAAAACCATGACCACTGAATGATTCCTATGAAGGCCTTTTCCTCTTAAGGGAAGTGTCCACAATAGTACAAACTGGGGATGTGTTAACATTAAGATTACGTAGGCTGTGGGGGCAGCTGGGTAGCTCAGTGGATTGAGAGCCAGGCCTAGAGATGGGAGGTCCTAGGTTCAAATCTGGTCTCAGACACTTCCCAGCTGTGTGACCCTGGGCAAGTCACTTGACCCCCATTGCCCACCCTTACCACTCTTCCACCCATGAGCCAATACACAGAAGTTAAGGGTTAAAAAAAAAAAAAAAAAAGATTACATAGGCCGTTCACAACCCAGGATATAAAGGAATTTAAATGTGATGTCACTAGCTATGAAGATGAACCTATCCTGGTAACAAAAGAGATGGCCAATATGTTCTTTCATTTTGATCCTTCTTATAAGGATGTTGAACAATTGTTCCATGCCTTTCTAATGGAACATGAGAGTAATAAGATCATCTCTCATGTTAATAAAGCCCAAAGGTGCAATGCAGCACACTGGCCCTGTGGATCCTCATTGGGACTCTAATGATCCCAAGGAATATATGCAATTACATCATCCTAAGGATGCCATTCTCAAAGCAATGTGAGTATTCTCTGAAAGGCTGGATGCAAGGACCAAATTTGAATGCCTTAAACAATCAGATGATGACACACCCTCCCAATTTATGGATAGGCTCTCATTGAGCTGGGAGGTATATACCTAGAACTTGATCTTTCTAGAGAAAGAGATATTAGACATAAGAAGTGACACTTTGTCAACAACTTTTGCAGAGTAGTCCAGGATTACTTTAAAACGCATTGCCCAAAGTGGCCTGAGATGGATCTTGAAGAGTTGAGGAGAACTGCTGCTTATGTCTTTTAAAGGCCATAAAGAAAAACAAGGAGAAACTAACAATTTATTAGAAAATATTCAGAAGGAACTAAAATATTTAACTGACAGAATTGATAAAAAAAAAAAAAGGGCATTACACTCAACCAATGGCACTTGCCCCTCTCCAAGAACCTGATTATTGATTTCTTACCTTCTTCTGTTAGAAGAAGGGCCACATAATGATGAACTGTAGGAATTTGTTCCAGGTAATCAGAAATAATACCTACTTGAACGATAATTTCAGAAACAACTATAGGAACTACAATAACAATTTCAGGAATCACAATTTTAGGACTGATAACAATTCTAGAAATTTAAATCAAATAACTGATAACTCAAACCAAATGACCCCACCACAGTATATCTTAAGTGGAGTTTGTCCACGAAATAATCAGGGTGCTACTGCCCTTCCACATGGGGCAGAAGGTGATGTCCCTTAGACTCCATTGTTTTTGTTCATATTAACCCTTTTCAGTTTTGTCTCCTATCCAAATAGTAGGGGGGAAAAAGAAGAAATGGGTTTTGAATACAGTGCCTGTCTACCTTCCTACTATCTTTATTTGTACTATCATACTTGTCACATTGCGAAGTGGTCCATCAACCTGTATGCAGCCTTTGGAGTCCTAGCTGATTTTAAGGGGTTTTCATAGCCCCACTACCTCTGACTGCTTCCTTTTGATTTGCATGTAATAAGATATAAGGGTCCATTTGGTAACTGAAGTGCTGTAACAATATTTGTTTTCTCCACCTCTGCTTTTGTAGAAATGTAATAGATGGGACATAAAGAGTGCCAGTCTCATACCAAGTGTAAAGGTATTCCTAGGGGGCATGATACCCCTGTATGACTCCCAAGAGGGAGCATTTCCCATGAAGTCTACTGGCTTCTTGATGATATTTTGGACCCAAAAGAGTATTTTTTTTATCAGCAGTACAGAGGTTTCTGTTTTGGAATTTGTTGAAACCTATCTCTTCCAAGGTTGCAAGATTTACTAGATGTAAAAGAATTTGTAGTATGTATTTGTCACACAGCAACTCATGTGACTGATTGTACCGTCTGTTGATACTGAATGATAATAGACCATATTGATTGTATTTGACTATTAATCGTAATAAGACTTCCCTATTGCTGGATCTGTACTGTTTTGCATTGTATTTGCTTGATCCTTCTACTTGAACAAATTGCCCTTATAGGACAATACATATATTAACTAAAAAAAAAAAAGAAAATCTATATCAGTGACCTATATTAACCTGATGTGCCTTTTGCAGCACTTTTCTAGAATGTATTATTGCTGCTATACCTTTATTACTTTATCTACCTCATTTACACTCACACTGCGGATCATGGCAAGTTCAAGAGGAAATTAATCTTATTTTTCAGCAAGTAGCCTCTATATTTTACCTTTGTGATTATGAAATATATACATTTTTGATATTTTCATTATTGTTTTTTCTACCTGCATGTGCAATACAGTATTTGAGCTTTTTTCCTCTCATTTTTTTTTTGTATTTGAAGCACATATCACCACTATTCAAAAGATTTTTTAAAACTCTTGATTTTTGCAATAGAATAAGCTAAGATGTCCATTTTCCCAGCATATAAATGTGTACCCAAAAATCTTTGGACTATGGTAACCTGTCACTAGTTATTTAAGTATTATGAGACTTTTGCTCGATGAATATGTCAAATTCAAGAAAAAAAGGGACCACAAAGGAACACAGAAGTTGACCTGTGAAGTGCCATACAAGCACAAAAGGTAAAAGAGACCAAACCAATTCTATGGGGATTGATGAGATTTTTCTGTGCAAATAGTGCAAAGACTTGATCATGTGTGAGACTCAAGGGTGAAGCTGCTTAACATGTGTTAAATGCAGAACTTCCTTGTACCACACTATCAAATACATAACATCGATTGTTCTGGCTCCATTAGTTCAGAAAGCAAAGCAAAATGTCAAATTAGAGAATGCTTTTTCCCATTTGTTTCAAGACCTAGTCTCTTCTTTCTATTTTTTTTTTTTTTTTTTTTTTTTATGATGTGACAACTTACTATAGTCTAGGCTGCTAAATTGGGTTAGTGATTGTTGTTGCAGACTTATGGGACATGGACCGCTACAAGAACCTGTTGTGATTTCTGGTTTCTTGCCTTTTTCCTAGACCTTTTTTCATGTTTTTGATTTTCTATATGTCACTCAGAGGTTATTTTTAAAATTTCTTTGGATTTCTCTGATGATTTTGATAATTGATTATATGCCTTATGACTCGATCATGTATCCCTGTGTTATTCTTATATGCATCCCTATATCCTCCTAAGGGGAGAATGTGTTATTATCCTCCTCTGGGAGCACTATGTTAGTGTTATGAATTTTTATTTGATTTTGAGCCTAATTTAGAACAAGAGACTACCTCCTAGAATCCAAAAGGTGAACTTTTTGGAGAAGGCACAATGAAGATGCCTGCAGAGACCACACACTGCACCAAAAAATCCAGAGTGGACTTTGAGTTATGGTGAATTTGAACTATGGGGCAGGGTTGAATGCATTTATTTTGGAATGTACACTCTTATGCCAAAGGGGACTGTCCCCTAATTGAGTTTTTGTCAATGTACATAACATTGGTTTTGTTCTTTTTCTCTTTTATTTCCCTTTATCCCCAAATTATTGTAACTTCCCTTTAGAAATTGCATTATTATATATACCTTTAGTTAAAAATCTTTAAAGTTTTAAGTTAATTATGTTTGAAATGATCCACTGGGGAGACTGGTCTCCCAAAGGATCACAGTGGAGAAGGTGAAAATAGAAAACACCTGAACTACATTTACCTAGAATCCTTTTAAGTTACATCCTCATTTTACATATGGAGGCTTGGGAGAGAAATTTTGCTGAGACATGCTGCAGGGCTCTTTATTGGGCTTTGCTTTTGGTAAAATGCTGCAAATGTGGGTCTCTGGCTCTCTGTGCTCTGCTCACTCGGCTGAAAGAATCTCTTTTTTTCTCTCTTACTTTATTATTATTAAATTCTATATAATAAACACTTAAGAGTATTTATTGATTTTTTTCACAACTCCCAACAAAATTGTTAACCTTTTTCTGTATTAATTGGGAAGAATTGTCAGATAGTTTAAGCATTGTTAGTGAGTATTGAAACTTAGAAAAAACTAGAAAATTATTGGAAAGAAAAATTCGTTATCATGACATATAAAATAAAAACTTTTCATTGTATATATGAATCTTGGAAATTTTTCAGCTCCAAGCTGCAATTGGTGAGATTTACTGTTTAAGATAAAAGCTTTTGGAATTGCAGATAATATTACTTTTGAGTTTTTAATTCAGGTATACTTGTCTGACATCATTGAACTATGTATCCACCATTCAAAAGGAAAGAATAATCCTGACTCTTCTGAAGTCAAACAGTGTCTAATCCTTTCCTTGCTTTTTCCTTTCAAAGCAAATTGTTATAATCAAAGCAAAGTGAAATAATAATTGAAGCCCTAGAAATTTGAATATATATATACATATATATGTGTATATATATATATATATATATATATANTAAGCATTGTTAGTGAGTATTGAAACTTAGAAAAAACTAGAAAATTATTGGAAAGAAAAATTCGTTATCATGACATATAAAATAAAAACTTTTCATTGTATATATGAATCTTGGAAATTTTTCAGCTCCAAGCTGCAATTGGTGAGATTTACTGTTTAAGATAAAAGCTTTTGGAATTGCAGATAATATTACTTTTGAGTTTTTAATTCAGGTATACTTGTCTGACATCATTGAACTATGTATCCACCATTCAAAAGGAAAGAATAATCCTGACTCTTCTGAAGTCAAACAGTGTCTAATCCTTTCCTTGCTTTTTCCTTTCAAAGCAAATTGTTATAATCAAAGCAAAGTGAAATAATAATTGAAGCCCTAGAAATTTGAATATATATATACATATATATGTATATATATATATATATATATATATACACACACACACACACATATATATATATATAGCAATCAAATATGTTCCACTTCTTACTTAAGAGACTGTACCACACCCTAAGTTTTTGTTTCAATTGGAGTTACAATGAATCTCTTGTACATTAATTCATTTGGAAAATCACTGAACAAGAATAGGAGTAACCTATTTACAAATACAAATGAATAAAACAAAAAAAAAAAACAACAAAAAATCCCAGAATTATAATATGGGAGTCAAGGTTTTGTTTTTATTTGCACAGGAAATGAACACCCACAGCAGAGAACCTTTCAGGAACAGTCAAATATGAAAAATCTAGATGACTATTCTGAAGACCCAAGTCACCAAAGCCCATGATTTGGAGACAAGCCAAAAGAACAGTTCACATGGTAGAACAATCCCTGGAGGTGGCAAGCCTCCCTAAGACTAATCAATCTTAACTATTAACCCTAGCCCAATTATTGTGGTTCGACTACCTTGAAAAATATAACTTATAATGATGCCTTGTATTCTGATATTAGCTATAATTATTTCTGTATCAAATGTAATTTTTCAGTGTATTTCCCCTTCTATTAGCTCAATTAACCTCATACTTATTCCACCAGAAGATAGCACAGCATAATAGATCCACACTTAGCTTTACAAACATCTTACACCAAACACTGCAGATTTGATTAGGAAGAAAAAATACATGCCAAACCCCTGTATATTACCCTATAACAGAACATAATCCTTAGCAACATAATAGCATGGACACTTAGAAATTAAACAAATTTGACTTATAAGTAAAGGAGAAGCCAATATTTGCTTGGCTTATGGAACCAGGAATTGGATGCTAACAGAATAAGACCTAATAAGAGTAGCTATCTTAAGCTGTGATATGTGATGCTTGTCATAAAGGCAAAAGGACCTTGAGTCTCAATGAAAGCCATAGCAAGCCTAACAATCCAACTAAGGCTATGCAAAAAACTCAGAGGAAATGCCTTGTTGGGAAGGCAGTCTTAAGAACCCTAGCATTGGACCACCTGATTTGAGGCCAAGAAAGACCCCTGAGTGGAAGTCATCTTAGTGGAAGTCCTATGCTAAAGCCATAGAGAAATGTCTGCCTATGACAAAACACTATGGTCAGCACACACAGCATATTCTGAGACACACTCTGAAAAAAGACCCTGTTAAAAAATAAAATTTCCAAAGCTCCATTTCCAAGCAAATAGAATTGGAATTTAGTTTTCCAGCCTTACACAATTCATACAAATCATATACTCTCTTACCTTGCCTTCATTTGTTAAATTTAAATTAAAAAGGAGCAGATATAGCTCCCAGGAGTGAGAATAGGCCCCAGTAAAATCAAAGTCATAGTATAGGAGTTGCCAAACATGCAGCCTGCTCCTCAGTATGAGAAAAAGCAAACTTTCCCTTTCCCAAATATTAGTTGTTCTTCTAAGAAATCACTGATGCAAGAATTCTGTGAGAAACTTTGTTAGGTGGTTACAGTTTGACATATTGAATTATCACCTATAGAAAACTCTGTTTGGAACCACTGACTTAATCTAAATCTATTGT
This sequence comes from Gracilinanus agilis, assembly GCF_016433145.1. NCBI lineage: Eukaryota > Metazoa > Chordata > Mammalia > Didelphimorphia > Didelphidae > Gracilinanus > Gracilinanus agilis. The sequence goes on from NC_058131.1 coordinate 44,986,802, forward strand.
CTTAATCTTTTAAATCATTACTAACCATTGTCTCTGCAAGAAACTTACATAATCCCTTAGCCTATGTCATTTTCCCTATAAAGTATGTACCCCAAATCATTAAAGTTTGTCACTGGTTAGCAAAAGGATATCTGTGTGTCCATCTGTCAGTCTGTCAGTCGGGTCCTCCTGTAATCCCAAAATCATTTTTCTCATCCCAGTTCATTGACCCACAAGTAATTTGTCAAGCAGACCCTGACATGGTCCCGAGGTCCAGGTAGTTTCAGGCTCCTATTAAAACTATATTTTTTAAAGGGTAACTTACATGGAGAAATAAGGGGCCCTCTCTGGAGTGAGTATGGAAAGAACGTGCAACCTGGCTTTAGTAAGCAGTACAGTTAGGTAAGATATGGTGGAGCAAGCTTAAGAGTGAGCTTTGTTATAGGATTTTAGCCTTTATCTACTTACAGAGGAGGGACACCTGTGTGATAAAGGATGTGTATCTAGGTTTACAAAGTGATTGTTCTTCTTTCCTACCATTGTGGTGCTTTTTGGTCTGCTCATCCTTTCTTCTGCCTGTGGTTGGATCTTCTCAGCAGCACCACGCTTTTCTGAAGGTGAGTCCTGTAGCAACAGAAAATATAGCATCTTATCCCAAAGGCTTTGTTCTTTTACTCATCCTAGTAATAGATAAGCTTAGATATCAGGAACTACCTGACACCTAGAATGTTCACACCTATTTTCCTGAGCCACAGTCCACAGTTTAACCTTTGACATGTTGCTCTGTTCTCATTAATTTCATTGACCCTTTCTTCTTGTAAAGAACATTGGTGTGAGTTTGTCTGGAAAATTGCCTTTCTTGTTGGTCTTTTTTCCTCCTTTCCATACTCACATAGAAGAAAGCAGGGTAGGTAGCTTCCTACCATCCATTCCCTACCATTTCTCTCTTGTTTTTTAGCTCTAAAATAAGCAATCAATAATGAATCAGACCATCTCATATAGGAGGGATGAATACTTGGTCCAAAGGGCCAGGTGGTTTCAGGATCCTATTAGAGAGTTTCTTTTATAGAGAAATAAGAGGCTTTTCCCAAAGTCAATATAATAGGAAAGTGAAACTTGGTTTTGGTAGCAGTACAATTATGTTTGGATATGGTGGAGCAAGTGAGAGTAAGCTTCACTGTTGGATTTTTTGGCTTTATTTACTTATAGAGTAACAACTGGGTGACAAAGGATGTGTGACTAGGCCACAAAGTGATTGTCCTGCACTCTCCTCCTTCCCTACCCTTGTGGCGCTTTTTGGTCTGCTCATCCTTTCTGCCTGTGGTTGGATCTTCTCAGCAGCACCGAGCTTTCCTGAAAGTGAGTCCTGTGGCAATAGAAAATAGAGCATCTTATCCCAAAGGCTTTATTCTTTTACTCATCATTGTAATAGAAAGATTCAGACATTTAGTATTGTGAAGCAAGCTTAAGAGTGAGCTTCTTTATAGAATTTTAGCCTTTATCTACTAAAGAGGAGGGACACCTGTGTGACAAAGGACATGTGGCTAGGCTACAAAGTAATTGTCCTGCACTCTCCTCCTTCCCTACCATTGTGGTGCTTTTTGGTCTGCTCATCCTTTCTGCCTGTGGTTGGATCTTCTCAGCACCAATGAGCTTTCCTGCAGGCGAGTCCTGTGGCAACAGAAAATGTAGCATCTTATCCCAAAAGCTTTGTTCTTTTGCTCAGTATTGTAATAGAAAGGCTCATACATTAGGAGTTACTGGTCACCTAAAATGTTCACACCTATTGGCCAGAGTCACAGTCCCAAAGTTCATCCTTTGAATCTTGGCATGTTCTCATTAATCTCACTGACCATTTTTTCTTTCAAAGAACATTGGAGTGAGTTTCTTTGTAAAACTGTCTTTCTTGGTGGTCTTTTTTCCTTCTTTTCTTACTCACATAGAAGAAAGCAGGGTAGATAGCCTCTTGCTATCCATTCCCCCTCTTTTCTCTTTTGGGTTTTCGTTCTAAAACAAGCAATCAATGATTCAGTCAGTCTCATATAGGAGAGGTGGCTACCTACACCCACAGTGCAGGTGCTTTCAGGCTCCTATTAAAGAGTTTCTTTCATAGAGAAATAAGACTTTTCTTTTAGTGAGTATAATAGGAAATTGAGACTTAGTTTTGGTAGCAATACAGTTAGGTTTGGATAGAGTGGAGCAAGCTTTAAGACTGAGCTTTGTTATTGGATTTTTGGCTTTATCTACTTACAGAGAAGTGATAACTGGGTGACAATGGATGTGTGGTTAGGCTACAAACAGATTGCTCTGCACTCTCCTCCTTCCCTACCATTGTGGTGCTTTTTGGTCTGCTCCTCCTTTCTGCCTTTGTTTGGATCTTCTCGGCAGCACCGAGATTTCCTGCAGGTGAGTCCTGTTGCAAGAGAAAAATATAACATCTTATCCAGAAGACTTTGGTATTCTTCTTTATTCAATCTTTCCTTTTACTCAGCATTGTAATTGAAAGGCCAGACATCAGGAATTACCTGCCACCTAGAATGTTCACATCTATTGCCCTGAGCCACAGTCCTGTCCCTCAGTTTATCCTTTGACATCTTGCCCTCTTCTTATTAATCTCATTGACTCTTTTTTTTCTTGCAAAGAACATTGGTGTGAGTTTATTTGGAAAACTGCCTAGCAAGATGGTCCTCCCCCCCCCCCCCGCCCATTTCCTTACTTATATAGAAGCAAGCAGGGTAGGTAGTTTCCTGCCACCCATTCCATCCCATTTCTATATTGGCTTTTAGCTCTAAACAAGCAATCAATGAGTTGGTCAATTTCATATAGGAGGGAGGGTCCAGGGTCCAGATGGTTTCAGGCTCCTATTAAAGGTACATTTTTAAAAAAAGGTTATAAGGAGAAATAAGAGACTTTTCTGTGGTGAGTATGATATAAAAGTAAAACTTGGCTTTTATAGTAATAGAGTTAGGATGGGATATTGTGGAGTAAGTTTAAGACTGAGCTTCATTATTGGATTTTAGCCTTTATCTTCTTACAGAGGAGCGATAACTGACTGACAAAGGACAAAGCTTAGCTACAAAGTGATTGCCCTGCACATCTCCTCCTTCCCTACCATTGTGGTGCCTTTTGGTCTGTCCATCCTTTCTGCCTCTGGTTGGATTTTCTCAGCAGCACCGAGCTTTCCTTCAGGGGAGTCCTGTGGCAACAGAAAATATAGCATCTTATCCCAAAGGCTTTGTTCTTTTACTCATAATTATAAAAGAAAGGCTTAGATATCAGGAATTACCTGCCACCTAAAATGTTCATGCATATTGGCCAGAGCCATAGTTCCATAGTTCATTTTTTGACCTCTTGTCCTCCTCTTATGAATCTCACTGACCATTTTTTTCTCACAATGAATATTGGTGTGAATTTGAAAACTGCCTATCTTGCTGGTCTTTTTTTCTCCTTTCATTACTCACAGAAGAAAGTAGGGTAGGGAGCTTCCTGCCACCCATTCCCTCCCATTTCTCTTTTGGCTTTCATTTAAAAACCAATTAATTACTCAATGAGTCAGTCAATCTCATATAGGATAGGTATATACCTGGACCCAGTATGCAGATGCTTTTAGGTTCCTATTAAAGGTATATTTTTAAATGGTAGCTGTCATGGTGAAATAAGAGTCCTTTTCCATGTTGAGTATGATATGAAAGTACAACCTGACTTTGGTAGCAGTATAGTTAGGTTTGGATATTGTGGAGGAAGCTTAAGAGTGAGCTTTGATATTGGATTTTAAGCTTTATATAATTACAAAGGAGTGATACCTAGGTGAGAAAAGATGTGTGTCAAGGCTTCGAAGTGATTATTCTGCATTGTACTCCTTCCCTACCATTATGGTGTCTTTTGGTCTGCTTATCCTTTCTGCCTTTGGTTGGATCTTTTCAGGAGCATTCTGCTTTCCTGCAGGTGAGTCCTGTAGCAACAGAAAATATAGCAACTTATCCCAAAGGCTTTGTTCTTTTACTCATCCTGGTAATAGACCAGACATCAGGAATTATCTGCTGTCTAAAATGTTCATACCTATTGCCCTGAGCCACAATCCCTCAGTTTATCCTTTGATATGTTGGCCTGTTCTCATTATTCTCATTGACCTTTTTTTTCTTGACTAGAACATTATAGTGAGTTTGTATGGAAAGTTGCCTTTCTTGCTGGTCTTTTTTTAAGTCACATAGAAGAAAGCAGGGTATATAGCTTCCTTATACCTACTCCCTCCCATTTTTTTGGTTTGTTTTAGTTCTAAAACAAGCAACCAACCAATGTGTCAGTTAGTCTCATATAGGAGGGGTGAATACCTAAAGTCCATGTAATGTCAGGGTCCTATTAAAGCTATATTTTTTCAAAGGATTGCTTACATGGAAAATTAAGAGACTTTTTTCTATAGTGAATATGATATGAGAGTGAAACCTGGCTTTGGTAACAGTACAGTTAGGTTTGGATAGTGTGGAGAAAACCCAAGACTGAGCTTCTTTATTGGATTTTAGACTTTATCTACTTACAGAGTAATAACTGGGTGACAAAGGATATGTGGCTAGGCTATATAGTGATTGTCCTGCACTCTCCTCCTTCCCTACCATTGTGGTGCTTTTTGGCCTGCATATTCTTTCTGCCTGTAGTTGGATCTTCTCAGCAGCACCGAGCTTTCCTTCAGGTGAGTCCTGTGGCAACAGAAAATATCTTATCTAGAAGGCTTTGTTCTTTTATTCACCATTGTAATAGAAAGGCTAAATTTACAACAGGGATCACCTGCCACCTAAAATGCTCACAATTATTGCCCAGAGCTACAATCCACAGTTCATTTCTTGACAACTTGCCTTGTTCTCATTAATTTCATTGACCAGAGTTTGTATAGAAAATTGCCTTTCTTGATAGCTTTTTTCCTCTCATTTTCTTACTCAGATAGAAGAAAGCAGGGTAGATAGTTTCTTGTCACCTATTTCCTCCCATTTCTCTTTTGGTTTGTAGCTCTAAAACAAGCAATCAATAAGTCAGTCAATCTCATATAGGAGGAGTGAATACCTGGTCCCAAGATCCAGGTAGTTTAAGGCTCCTACTAAAGCTATATTTTCTAATGGGTAGCTTACATGTAGAAATAAGGGGCCTTTTCCATAGTGAGTATGGTATAAAAGTAAAACCTCGCTTTGATAGCAGCACAGTTAGGTCTGGATATTGTGAAGCAAGAGTAAGCCTAAGGAGTCAGGCCTAGAGATGGGAGGTCCTAGGTTCAAATCTGGCCTCAGACACTTCCCAGCTGTGTGACCCTGGGCAAGTCACTTGACCCCCATTGCCTACCCTTACCACTCTTCCACCTATAAGTCAATACACAGAAGTTAAGGGTTTAAAATAATAAAACAAAAAAAATTTAAAAAAAAAGAGTAAGCCTAAGTTTCATTATTGGATTTTAGGCTTTATCTATTTAGAAAGGAGTGATAATTACAAAGGATGTGTGGGTAGGCTACAAAGTGATTGTCCTGTGATGTCCTTTGTCCCTACCCTTGTGGTGCTTTTTGGTCTGTTCATCCTTTCTGCCTGTGGTTGGATCTTCTCAGCAGCCTTTAACTTTCTTGCAGGTAGGTCCTGTGGCAACTGAAAATATAACATCTTATCCAGAAGGCTTTGGTTCTCTTAATCATTCAATCTTTTCTTTACTCATCATTGTAATAGAAAACCCAAAACATCAGGTATCACCTGCCACCTAAAATGCTCACAATTACTGCCCTGAGCTACAATCCTCTGTTTCATCTTTTGATATCTTAGCCTTATTGATCCTTTTTTGCAAAAAAAATTGTGTGAGTTTGTCTGGAAAATTGCCTTTCTTTATGGTCTTTTTTTCTCCTTTCCTTAATCACAAAAAAGGATAGGTAGCTTCTCCCACCCATTTGCTCCCATTTCTCTTTTGACTTTTAGCTCAAAAACAATCAATCAATCAATGAGACAGTCAATCTCATATAGGAGAGGTGAGTACCTTGTCCCAGTGTCCAGGAGGTTTCAGGTTCCTATCAAGCTATATTTTTTAAAGCGTTGCTTACATGGAGAAAAAAAGGGCCTTCTTCATAGTTAGTATGATATGAAAGTGAAACTAGGCTTTGGTAGCAGTATAGTTAGGTTTAGATATTGTGAAGCAAGCTTAAGAGAGAAGTTCTTTATAGGATTTTAGCCTTTATTTTTACTTAATGTGTTCTGTTACCCATATGAAAAAAAGGATTTGTGGCTATATTAAGAAATTATTATCCAGAGCTGTCCTTTCCCTCAACTATTCTGATGCTCTAGGGGTTGCTAACCTTTTCTGTCTGCTGTTGGATCTTCTTCTGTGCTGCGATGGGTTTTCCTCTATGTGAGTCCTGCTGCAATAGATAATAGTCCATTTTAATCCAGAGACACTGGCTCTCATTTTTGAGTTCATTCAGGTCTTTCTCCTGCTCATCACTGAAGAAGAAAGCCACACACATATGCCATCTAAAATAGTCACCCATATAATTCTGAGCCACAGTTCTATAGTTTATCCTATGGTGTCTTGGCCTGTTCTCATTAATCTCTTTGCCTTATTCTATAAACTCTTCCAAAGAAAATTGGAATAAGTTTAGTTGGCTTGACTTTCTTTTTTCTGACTTTCTCATGCACATGGTAGGAATGAAGGTAGGTAGCTAGCCTCCTGCTCTCCACTGCCACCAATTTCTCCTTAAATTCTAATACTTTCCACATGGAGAAAGAAGTGTACTTTGCCTCATGGAGTATAAGATAGAAGTGGAACCTTTCTTTGGTAGGAGGAGAGTTAGGGGTTGAATGCTGACCAGGAAGTGTAGGGGTGTGATTGGTCGTCAGATTTTAGACTTTAGTTCCTTACTGGGGAGTGATACCTTTAGGACAAAGGATGCGTGGCTAGACTACAGAATGATTGTCCAGAGCTGTCCCCCTTTATCACCACTGTTGTGCTTTTAGAATTTCTCACCTTTTCTTCCTGCTGAAGGATCTTTTCAGCAGCACAGAGCCTGACTGTAGTTGAGTCCAGTTGCCATGAATAATATTGCATCTTATCCCGGAGATTCTGATTCTCACACTCTAACTCCTTCAATTTGTCCTTCTTCTACTCAATGAAAAATAAAGCCACAGACACCAGGAATTATCTGTCACCTAATGCTCAAAACAATCACCCAAGCCATAGTCTCATAGTCCACTATATGACGACTTGGCCTGTTCTCATCAATCTTCCAAAAATTCTTGTAAGAACATTAGAGTGAGTTTGGTTTCAAAGCTTGACTTTTTCCCCATTCATATGGCGAGAATGCAGTATTAAGTAGCCCTATGCCTTCTACTCTTCCCCATTTTCCCTTTGGTTTTGTAAGAATGGGGAAGGCACTGACACTTGGAAAAAGAACCTTGGAATGCTGGGGTGAAGAAGAGTCCAAGTGACCATTGGAATAGCAGAGACTTCTGGGAAAGGAAAAACTAAGCAGGGGTCTTTGGGGGTGTTAGAGCCAGAGGAAGGATGTGGCATCTGAATTCCAAGATCCCCTGAAGAGATCTTTGGTTTCCAGACCTGAAAAGGAGACCTGCTCCAGTGATATCTTGGCTTCCTGACATTCACCTATATCAATGGCAGTGCTTAACTGTGGTTAGGGTTACTGGACTCCTTTGGGAAGCAGTTCCCTGAACCCCTCTTGCCTTGGGCCTTTGCCCAACAGTATCTCACTTAGACTATCAACCAATATAGCTTGTAGGCAATATCATTAGCTGGGTTGGGCAGGTGAAACTCTGGATTGAGGGAGACATTGGCTCTCCTTTGGAATATGAGACTCAGTGGAACTCTCCAGAGTGATGGACCTGATTTAGGGATCCCCGAGCCCCTCTTTCCTACAAATACCCTTCCTCATTCCCTTTATCCTTGTTGATCAAGAATAAATATCAATAGTTCAGATCTGCACTGGTTATACTGGAGGGAGACTTACTTGAGAGGGTATGCAGTGGTACTGGCAGTCTGATCTCCATCGTTAGCCTGACCCCCTGCTGTGGGGAAGGGGAAGGTTTCTGTGATCCCTAACTCACACTTGCTCTGAATTGGGATATGTAAAATTGGAATTTGGGAGATGCCATTTAAAAGTATATATATATATATTTTCTATGGACATGTGGGAACTATCAAACTACATTTCCCGTGGTCCAATGGGTTTCCAGTTCCGGTTCTTTGGGCGTGGGGACGCCTGCATCACCACACAAAGGACAGTTTAAATGGGAGGAGAATCTGAAAGAAGTGCTCTCTGAACTAGCAGGTGCGGGAAGGTACAAAAGGTAAAAATGGCGGAGGCAGTTTGAATTACCGGCACGTGGTCTAATGGCCATGACTTTAACTACTAATTTCTATAATTATATCAGTCTTTATTATTTTTAATCGTAACAGGTATCACTCACTTTTCCTTGGGGGGGCACCATTCCTTCAGCCCTTCACCAGCAGCATGCCCTTCCAGGGTCCCCTGTTTCCCTAGGGGACCCCATTTAGACTCTCAGCAATAGGGGGCTGCTGTGAGGGAGGAGGGGACTTCCATACATCACCCACTTGTTCTCAGCTACATCCCTCTCCTTCTAAACCCCACCCCCACACACACATTAGAGTTTCCATCTATAAAATATCCAACCAACCAACCAGTTATTCAGTCTCAAAGAGGAGGTAGGAAAAGGTGGTTCCAAGTTCCAGGTGGTTTGGGGTTCCTTAACAGTCTATTTGTTTAAAAGTACTCTGTTCATCGGTGGCTCAGTGGAAAGAGTGCTAGGCCTGGAGTCAGAAGTACTGAACTTTGTGAATTCAAATATGGTTTCAGACAGATACTGGTTGTGTAACCTTGGGCAAATCACTTAACCCTGTTTGCCTTAGTTCTTCATCAGTGAATATGAGCTTGAGATGGAAATGGCAAAGCATTCTTGTATCTTTGTTTAAAAAAAAAAACAACAAATTGGGTCACTGAGAGTCAGATACCACAGAAAACTTACTTAATGGCAACAGATTCATGGAGAAAGATATGATCTTTGCCTCAGTGTGACATGAAAGTGAAACAAGAATTTGCTAGGAAGATGTGAAAGGTGGGATTCTGACCAGTAAGCCTAGGATGAGGTTGGTTATAGGAATTTAGGTGTTCCTTATTAGGAAGTGTAGAAAAGGGGAAAAAAAGCAATAAGGCAAGTGAAAGGGGGTGCAAGGAAGACAAGAGCCAGAGCAGCTTGTCTCCTTGAGACCCAGCAAGAAAGTCACACCATCCCGGTGTGGAACTTGCCCATTTATAAAAACGCACACCAGGACATCAGAAAATGGATCCCTGGGAAGAAAAGGGAATGCTGAGGGATGTAGTCCCTGGGGTACTATATTTTGAAAACTCACATTCCCCCCTGGGATCCATTGGGAAGACCAGTCTCATCAATGGATCATTTAAAAAACAACCAAATTATAACTCTAAAGATCATCAACTAAAGGTACATACAGTATTGCAGTTTCTAAGGGGACATTACAATAATTTGGGGATAAGAGAAAAAGAACAAAAACAATTAGAGGGCAATCCTCTTTGGCATAAAAGTGTACATTCAAAACAAATGCATTCAACCCCCCCCTCCCCCCAAAGTTCAATTCAGGACATCCAAAAGTTCACTCAGGATCTTTTGGAGCAGTGTGTGGTCTCTGCAGGCATCTTCATGGCACCTTCTGTAAGCAGTTCACTTTTCCGGATTCTGGGAGGTAGAAAGTCTCTTATTTGAAAATTACTCTCAAAAGAAATTAAAGTTTGCAAATGGGATAATAACACATTCCCCCCTGTGGAGAATATTGACAAACACAGAGACCACACAGGGATACATGGCTGAGGTAGGAGGTATATGAGTCATTGCCAAATAAAAATATCAAAAACGTCACAAAAATCCAAATATAAGAGAAAAAAGTAACTACTGGATGAAATGTAAAATATCTAAGTCTTATGCGTAAAAATCCTAAGTAAGGAAAAATAAAATTATAACAGGTCCTTGAATCAGGGCCCTATTAAAGTGATTTATGTCCATTAAGCCTGTAATAACAATCATGCATTTACCCACTCAGCAGCCAGGACTATAGTAAAATGCCACAGTATGAAGACAGAAAAGGGACTAGATTTTTGAAGCAGATGGGAAATATCATTCCATGGTCTAATCTTTCCTTGTCTCCGAGGGATCAGGGAGCCAGAACAGCCAATGTTAGGTACTTGATAGAAAGTATGGTACAAGGAGTCCTGTGTCTAACATATGTCAAACAGCCGCAACCTTGAGTCTCACACAAGGTTCAAGTCCTCTTGTACTGGCACAGAATCTAGTCAATTATACCAGGATTGGTTTGTCTCTTTGACCTGTGTGCTCACCTGGCACCACTCAGGTTAAGTCTGTGCTCTCTTGGCACTGTGCAGGTGAAGTCTGTGCTCCTTTGTGATTCTTTCTCCTGGAATCAGACACATTCAGCAAGCAAAGTCCTATAATATTTAGACAACCAGTGGCAAGTTTCCACAGTCTAAAGATTTTGGGTGTGCATTTACATTTAGGGCTAATGGACATTTTAAACTGATGCTAGTGCAAAATCAAAAAATCTCTTTAATACTGGTGACATGTGCTTCAAGGTACAAAAAATGAGAGAGAAAAAAAAGAAAAACTCAAATACTATACTGCACATGCAAAGAAAAACAATAATAAAAATGTTCTAAAAATAAAAAAAATATATAGCTTACATTCAGTGACACACTGTGCCAAGCAAGGAGAGGTAGAATTCAAAGGTTTCTCACCCAAAAAATGAGATCCATTTCCTTTTTAACTTAGCCATGATTCACAGTGTGAGTGCAAATGATTTTTACAAAATAAGATTTATAAAACAGTAGTACAATAGGTAATATACATTCAAAGAAGGAACTAAAATTCTCAAAATTCACAATAAGCACATCAACTTCTCTAAAGATTACTAATATAAGTTTTATCCAACTAGTTTATGGACTTTTATAAAGACATTTTCCCAGGTTGGTGTAGCAGAATATATATACGTTAGCAAAAATACAATAGCTGAAAATGACATAGAATAACAGCAATAATTAAATCTCAAAGCAAACAATCAGTAAATACGATAGGATATAGTTACTCATCATCTATAGAAGGTGCTCTCTTTACATGGGAGCAATGGATCCAAGAGTCCTTTTCTCCAATTTTAATAGCTGTTGGAGTGGTTAATAGGACTTGGAATGGACTATCATAGGCAGGTTTAGTTGCCCCAGTACACCAGAAGTTCTTTATATAAACTTTGTTTCCTGGGTGCAAGTTATGGAGCAAGAAGTCTATAGGACCTGCTTGTACATCAGCTCCAGATTCATGGAGCTCTCACATTGGTCTGCAAATCCCATATATATGAGACAACAGAAGTATCTCCCCCTAGTAACGATGTATGTGCGGGGGAGAAAGGCTTAACCTGTATAGAAGATGTCCAAAAAGCATCTCAAATGGTGAGATATGTAGATCTCCTCTGGGCCTGGTTCTAAGATAAAACAGGGCCAGAGAAAGAATTTCAGGCCATTTTAAATGAGTTTCAGTGCACAATTTTACAATCACAGTTTTAAGTTCTTTATTCATTCTTTCAAGTTGGTCTGAGCTCTGGGAATGGTATGGTACATGGAATTTAGGAGTTATCCCCAAACATTTTAAATCTGAGACAGGATCAAATCGGTAAAATGAGTTTCTCTATCTGAATCAATGCATGCTGGTAGGCCAAAGTGAGGAATAATTTCTTTTAAAAGTGCTTTGGCAACAAAAACTGTTGTGGCTTGAGCAGTAGGAAATGCTTCAGGCCATCTGGTCAGCTGATCTACTATGACCAGACAAAATTTGTAGTACCCAGCTTTTGGCATAGTGATAAAGTCAATGTACAGGTGTTCAAAAGGTGTATAAACCAGAGGATGCCCACCAAAAGCTTTGCCATGAAAGATGTGCTGATTAAATGCTTGGCAGGTAGGGCAGGCTATACATACTTTATAGGCTATGGTAGTTATGCCAGGGGCTATCCCTACTCTTTTAACAGAGTCCACAATGCCCTGGGTACCAAAATGACCATTTTTGTGAATAGAATGGCAAATTTGGTGATAAAAACTCCTAGGGAGGTCCAGGCATTGCCCTGGTAGCAGTGTGGGATGAGTTCAAGTAATGTTCCTAATCAGCCTTGCCTTCCTTCCTCTTTCCCTTTTTCCATCTTCCCACCAAAAAACCCCAAAAGAATAAAACCAAAAAATCAAAAATAAACTAACAAAAATCCTCACATATATTATCATTCATTTAGATGTGTTGGTATTATCTGGGGAATTGAAATAGCTTTTAATTTTAAAAAATGGGTGATTAGACTTCCGGTTAAGATGGCGGCAGAGTAAGGAGCAGCTGCTCGATCTCTCCTAACCAAAGCATACAGGACTCCTCAAGGGGACATAAAAACAAGTCCAGATGAACGAGGGAACCCCACAACACGGCGCAGCATTGAAGGTATGCGGAATTGGGGCATTTCCACGCTATAAAGGGGTGAAACAGCTCTCACTAAAACGTGAGAGGAAGAAGCCCATCCACCCCCCCACACACACACCACACACAGGGCCAAGGCCAACACACGGGAGTGAAAACAGGATTGGGGCAACCAGTAAATCACTAGCAGCCCCAGGGTTTATACCTGAGAGCTGCAAGACGTGGGACCCGAGGTAGCTGGGGGGTGCTCACCAACTTTCCCAAGCTTCTGCGCGAGTGAAGACATTGCCCTACAGGTGGACAAAGATCTCAAAAGCAGGGACTTTCCGGCATCTGCACGGGTGAAAACATTGCCCTAGACTCGGACAAAGATCCCCAGCGCACAGACTTTCCCAAGCGTCTGTGGGGGTGAAGGCAGTGCCCTAGGCAAGGACAAAGATCTCGAGCCAGGCTTGGACCTCTAGAGGTGACCCGGTGCAGACGGGAGCGAGGCTGTGGAAGCAGCCCCTGAGACTGCTGAAGGAGCCTTGGGCAGAGGGGCAGACCGGGGACTACCAGGAGGCTTGACCCCGAGGACAAGGAGACCAGAGCCCTCGGGAGATTAGAAAGCGCAGGCAGACCCTGAGTGTGAAGACAAAGCTGAAAAGGGGCGGGGCTAACAATGGCAAGCCAAGAACCCCAGAAGAAAAAGATTATCAAGAAAAACTCAGGAACACTCGCCAACTTTTACACAGAGAAAATTCAGACAACAGAGGAGGACAAACAAGTATCCAAACCTTCCCCAAAAAATGAAAACTGGTCACAAGCTATTGAAGAGTTCAAAAATGAGATGTTGAGGAAGATGGAAGAGATCTGGCAAGAAAATAACAGCTTAAAAGGCAGAATTTCACAATTGGAAAGTGAGGCAAGTGAACTGAAGACCAGAAATGACCAGATTGAAAAGGAAAACCAAAAGATTATAACCGAAAACCAGTCCCTAAAGGCTAGAATTGAGCAATTAGAAGCCAATGATCTTTCAAGACAACAAGAACAAATAAAACAAAGTCAAAAGACAGATAAAATAGAAGGAAACATGAAATATCTCAATGAGAAAGTGACAGACCAAGAAAACTGGTCTAGAAGAGACAATTTGAGAATCATTGGTCTTCCAGAAAAAGCAGAAATTAATAGAAACTTGGACTCCATACTTAAAGAAATTATTCAGCAAAATTGCCCTGAAGTCCTACAAACAAGAGGGCAATATAGACATTGAAAGGATCCATAGATCACCCTTTACACTGGACCCAGAAAAGTCAACACCTAGGAATATAATAGCCAAATTCAAGAGCTTTCAAGTAAAAGAAAAAATCTTACAAGAAGCCAGAAAGAGACAATTCAAATATCAAGGAGCACCAATCAGGATCACTCAGGATCTGGCAGCCTCCATGCTAAAAGACCGCAAGGCTTGGAATACGATATTCAGAAAGGCAAGAGAGCTGGGCCTTCAGCCACAGATCAACTACCCATCGAAACTGACTATATACTTCCAGGGGAAAGTATGGGCATTCAACAAAATTGAAGATTTCCAAGTTTTTGCACAAAAGAGACCAGGACTAAATGGAAAGTTTAATACCCAACCACAAAAATCAAGAGAAAC
>NC_058131.1:45001294-45043278 GCF_016433145.1 Gracilinanus agilis
ATTCATGCTCCACCTTTCCCCTTCAACCCCACCTCCTGCACCGCACCCCCCCCATGGCCGATGCGCATTTCCACTAGTTTTGTCATGTGTCCTTGATCAAGAACAATTTCCAAATTGTTGGTAGTTGCATTGGTGTGGTAGTTTAGAGACCACACCCTCAATCATGTCCACCCCGACCCATGCATTCAAGCAGTTGTTTTTCTTATATGTTTCCTCTCCTGCAGTCCTTCCTCTGAATGTGGGTAGCATCTTTACCATAAATCTCTCAGAATTGTCCTGGGTCATTGTAGAAAACTCATAATTTTTTAAATTTGACTCTTTAAGGGCTTAAATAAGATCTAATTATCTGTATTGCTATGTGGAGAAATGCTATGTATAATTCTCTGTAGTGAACTCTATTCACTATTATAATATTCACTATTATAGCAACCAGAAGAATAATTCATAGGGAGAGGACAGGATACTAAATGGTCTAAGATGACATGGGGGGTGGGAAAGAGGGGGAGGGAATAGTAGGGGACAGCAAGAAAAATCTGAGTAAATAAGAAAAATAGGATATTCTATTACACACAAAGAGGGCATGGGAAGGGGAGGGGATAAATACTATTATAAGGAGAGGAAGAGAGCATTAAGAGGTAATAATCAAACCTTACTCTCAGTGTAATCAACCCCAAGAGGGAAGAATAGCTTTATTATCCATTCGGATAAAAAACTCTATCTAACCCTACTGAGAAAGTCAGAAGGGATAAAGCAAAGGGAGCAGGGGAGTGGGAAGGTCAAAAAAGGGAGGGGAGAAGAAGGGGGAGGGAATTCATTAGGCCTTTAAAAACAAAAAGAGGTGAATAACAAGGGAGGGGGCAGAAAGGGAAGTCAATCAAGGCAGGGGATAAGGGATACTGGCTCAAAGCAAACGACTGGTTTAAAAGAAAATAGTGTAAGAAGAAGGGGTGGGTCTAGGGAAGGATACAAAAATGTCAGTGAATGAACAACTGATAATTGTAACTCTGAATGTGAATGGGATGAACTTGCTCATAAAACGGAAGCAAATAGCAAAGTGGATCAGAAACCAAAATCCTACCATATGTTGTCTACAAGAAACACATATGAGGCGGGTAGACATAAACAAGTTTAAAATAAAGGGCTTCAGCAAAATCTTTTGGGCATCAAATGAGAAAAAGAAGGCAGGAGTGGCGATCATGATCTCTGACAAAGCCAAAGTAAAAATAGATATGATTAAAAAAGACAGAGAAGGTCATTACATCCTGATTAAAGGCAGTATAAACAATGAGGAAATAACACTGCTCAATATATATGCACCAAGTGGTATAGCATCCAAATTCATAAAGGAGAAATTGGCAGAGCTCAAGAAGGAAATAGATAGTAAAACCATAATAGTGGGAGATCTAAATATTCCTCTTTTGGATCTAGATAAATCAAACCAAAAAATAAATAAGAAAGAGGTAAGAGAGGTGAATGAAGTCCTAGAAAAATTAGATTTAATTGATATGTGGAGAAAAATAAATAGGGACAAAAAGGAATACACCTTCTTTTCAGCTGCACATGGTACATTCACAAAGATTGACCATGTAATAGGACATAGAATCATTGCAAACAAATGCAAAAGAGCAGAAATAATAAATGTAACCTTCTCAGATCATAATGCAATAAAAATAATAATTAGTAAGGGCACCTGGACAGGCAAACCAAAAACCAATTGGAAATTAAACAATATGATTCTCCAAAACCAATTAGTCAAAGAAGAAATCATAGAAACAATCAACAATTTCATTGAAGAGAATGACAATGATGAGACATCCTACCAAACTCTGTGGGATGCAGCCAAGGCAGTACTCAGGGGGAAATTTATATCCTTGAGTGCATATATTAACAAATTAAGGAGGGCAGAGATTAATGAATTGAGCATGCAACTCAAAAAATTAGAAAGTGAGCAAATTAAAAACCCCCAGATGAAAACTAAATTAGAAATACTAAAAATTAAGGGAGAAATTAATAAAATTGAAAGTAAAAGAACTTTTGAATTAATAAATAGGACTAGAAGCTGGTATTTGAAAAAACAGATAAAATAGACAAAGTACTGGTAATTCTAATAAAAAAAGGAAAAAAGAAAACCAAATTGACAGTATTAAAGATGAAAAGGGAGACCTCACCTCTAATGAAGGGGAAATTAAGGCAATCATTAAGAACTATTTTGCCCAATTATTTGGCAACAAATATAACAATTTAGGAGATATGGATGAATATTTACAAAAATATAAATTGCCTAGATTAACAGCAGAAGAAATAGAATACCTAAATAATCCCGTATCAGAAAAAGAAATTGAACAAGCCATCAAAGAACTCCCAAGAAAAAATCACCAGGACCTGATGGATTCACAAGTGAATTCTATCAAACATTCAAAGAACAACTAATCCCAATACTATACAAATTATTTGATATGATAAGCAAAGAAGGAGTCCTACCAAATTCCTGTTATGACATAAATATGGTACTGATTCCAAAGCCAGGTAGACCAAAAACAGAGAAAGAAAACTATAGACCAATCTCCCTAATGAACATAGATGCAAAAATCTTAAATAGAATATTAGCAAAGAGACTCCAGCAAGTAATTAAGAAGATCATCCACCATGATCAGGTGGGATTTATACCAGGAATGCAAGGATGGTTCAACATTAGGAAAACCATCCACATAATTGACCATATCAACAGTCTAACAAACAAAAATCACATGATTATCTCAATAGATGCTGAAAAAGCCTTTGACAAAATACAGCATCCATTCCTATTGAAAACACTGAAAAGTATAGGAATAGAAGGACCCTTCCTAAAAATAATAAACAGTATATATCTAAAACCATCAACAAGCATTATATGCAATGGGGATAAATTGGAAGCCTTCCCAATAAGATCAGGAGTGAAGCAAGGATGCCCATTATCACCTCTATTATTCAACATAGTACTAGAAACACTAGCAATAGCAATTAGAGAAGAAAAAGAAATTGAAGGTATCAAAATAGGCAATGAGGAGACTAAGCTATCACTCTTTGCAGATGATATGATGGTATACTTAAAAAATTCTAGAGAATCAACTAAGAAGCTGGTAAATAATCAACAACTTTAGCAAAGATGCAGGATGCAAAATAAATGCACATAAATCATCAGCATTTCTATATATTTCCAACACATTAGAGGAGCAAGAGGTAGAAAGAGAAACACCATTTAAAATCACCCTAGACAATATAAAATACTTGGGAATTTATCTACCAAATCAAACAAAGCAATTATACGAAAACAACTACAAAACACTTTCCAAACAAATAAAACTGGAGCTTAACAATTGGAAAACCATTAATTGTTTATTTTAAAACCAAGCAAGAGTTAGAGAAAATTACAAAATGTAAATTAAATGGTTTTGATTATATTAAGCTAAAAAGCTTTTGTACAAACAAAAACAATGTAATCAAAATCAGAAGGGAAACAACAAATTGGGAAAAAATCTTTATAACAAAAAACTCTGACAGGGGTCTAATTACTCAAATATACAAGGAGTTAAATCAATTGTATAAAAAATCAAGCCATTCCCCAATTGAAAAATGGGCAAGAGACATGAATAGGCAATTTTCAGGTAAAGAAATCAAAAGTATCAATAAGCACATGAGAAAGTGTTCTAAATCTCTATTAGAGAAATGCAAATTAAAACAACTCTGAGGTATCACCTCACACCTAGCAGATTGGCTACAATGAAAGAAGGGGAGAGTAATGAATGCTGGAGGGGATGTGGCAAAATTGGGACATTATTGCATTGCTGGTGGAGTTGTGAACTGATCCAGCCTTTCTGGCTGGCAATTTGGAACTATGCTCAAAGGGTTATAAAAGACTGCCTGCCCTTTGATCCAGCCATACCATTGTTGGGTATGTACCCCAAAGAGATCATAGATAAACAGACTTGTACAAAAATATTTATAGCCGCACTTTTTGTGGTGGCAAAAAACTGGAAAATGAGGTGATGTCCTTCAATTGGGGAATGGCTGAACAAACTGTGGTATATGCGGGTGATGGAATATTATTGTGCTAAAAGGAATAATAAACTGGAGGAGTTCCAGGTGAACTGGAAAGACCTCCAGGAACTGATGCAGAGTGAAAGGAGCAGAGCCAGAAGAACATTGTACACAGAGACTGATACACTGCGGTAAAATCAAATGTAATGGGCTTCTGTACCAGCAGAAAGCAATGACACAGGACAGCTCTGAGGGATTTATGGAAAAGATGCTACCCACATTCAGAGGAAAAACTGCAGGAGAGGAAACATAGAAGATAAACAACTGCTTGAATGCATGGGCTGAGGCGGACATGATTGGGGATGTGGACTCGAAACTACCACACCAATGCATCTATCAACAATTTGGAAATAGACCCTGAACAAGGACTCATTTACAATCAGTGGAAATGTGCATCGGCTATGGGTAGAGGGAGGGGGGGAGGGTGAAAGGGAAAGTAGGGGCATGAAGCATGTAAACATGTTAAAAATGAATATTAATAAATGTTTAAAAAAATGGGTGATTATACTGATATTGTTGATATAATAAATTTAGTTGCTTAATATCTCTTATGTAAACACTGCAACTATTTCCTAGGTTTCTGTAATGTACTAAAAGCCCAGGATAACGTCTTAACAAATCAAGACTTTAGTCAAGGGCACTCATATTAGGGATGCAAAAATTTAGCATGAAGAATCCTTTAGAAGCTTATAAACAACTATGCTTAGGGCCTAAATTTGTAAAAAAGGGTAGTTAAAATATAAAGTGTAAGATGTTTGCTATTTATCTTACTGTAGAAAAGGAAAAAAAGCAGTAAGGCAAGAAAAAGGAGGTGTGAGGGAGAGACAAGAGCCAGAGCAGCCTGTCTCCTTGAGCCACAGCAAAAAAAAAAAAACAAAAAACAAAAAACAAACAAAAAAAAAACACACCTTCCCAGCATAGGACTTGCCCATTTATAAAAAAAAACCCACACTAGGATATCAGAAAAGGGAACCCTGGGAGGAGTAGGGAATGCTGGAGGATGTAGTCCCTGGGGTACTTTTTTTTAAAAAACCCACAGAAGTGATATCTTGCTGACAATGGATGGGTGGCTAGATTACAGAATGATTGTCCAGATATTGTCCTCTTCATTCTGCTCACCTTTTCAACCAATAGTTGTATCTTCTCAGTTGCTCTGATCCTGCTTGTAATTGCATCCATATGAATTGAAAAATATTTTGCCTTCTCCCAGGGACCCGGTTTCTCATTTTCCAACTCTTTCAGTCCATCCTTCTTCTACATATTGAAGAAAAAAATCCTCAGACCTCATGAATGCTCACAGTTTTCACCCCTCATCCACAATCTACAAACTCTTGCAAAAAAAAATTGGAGTGAGTTTGGTTGGAAAACTATCTTGGCTTTATTTTTTCTCACTCATATAGTAGGAACAAGGGTATGTAACCTCCTATCTCTCACTGTTACCAATTCCTCATTTGGATTCCAGATCTAAAATAACAAAGCCACCAACCATTTAGCCAGTCTCAAATAGGAGTTTGGAAAAAAAGTGAAGCCAATGTCTAGGTTGTTTGGAGCTCCTATTATCAAAGTGAATTCCTGACTTTGTTGTGATGTTAAGTAGAGTTGGATGCTAACCAACAAACTTGGGAGTGAGCTTATTCATAAGATTTTAGGCATTAGGCATTTCTGGGGAGTGATATTTCTGTGACAAAGGATGGGCATCTAAATTAAAGAATGATTGTCCAGAGGTGTTCCCCCTTCCCCATCATTCTGTTGCTCTTGAGTCTGTTTACCTTTTGTACCTGTCGAATCTTCTTCTCAGCTTCATGGAGCTTGACTGTAGCTGATTCCAATTGAGTTGAATAATATTGCATTTTATCCCGGAGTTTCTGGTTCTCTCTCTCCAGCTCCTTCAATCTTTCTTTCTCCTACTCCTCATAGAACAAAGCCCCAGCCATCAGGAATTGCCACCTGAAATGCTTACACCTTTAGCCCTGAGCCACAGTCTTACACTTCAGCCTGGATGTCTTGGCCTCCCATCAATCTCTTTGACCTCTTCTACAAACTCTTTTATAAAGAGCATTTGAATAAATTTTGTTGGAAAACTATCTTGGCTTTCTTTTTTCTTGTTTCCTTACTCTCATACTAAGAACGAGGGTTAGTAGCTTCCTGCCCTCAATTTCCACCCATTTATCCCGTGGTTTTCAGCTCTAAAACAACAAATCAACCAACCAATTTGCCAATCTCAAAGAGTTTGGAAAAGGTGATGCCAAGGTCCAGGTGGCTTGGGGTTTCTATTTTGGGGGCCTGTATTTCAAAATACTCTCCCAAGATGGAGAAAGAAGTGACTTTTGCCTCAGTAAGTGTGACATGAGAGTGAACCCTGGCTTTGATAGGATAAGTAGTGTTGGATGTGATCAGCAAGCCTAAGAATGAGTATGTTCATAGGATTTTGAACATTAGTTTCTTATTGCTGACTGATACTTTTGTGACAAAGAATGGATAGTTAGATTAAAGAAAGATTGTTTAGTGCTGTCTTTCCCTTCATTGTGGTGCTCTTGGGTCTGCTCACCTTTTCTGCCTGTTGTAGCATCATCTTCTCAGCAGCACTGAGCTTTCTCGAAGCTGAGTCAAGTTTTAATGAATAATACTCCATTTTATCCCGGAGATTCTGGTTCTCATTCTCCAGCTTATTTAATCTGTCCTTTTCCTATTTGTCATTAAAGAATAAAGCTTCAGACATCAGGAGTTAACTGATACTTAACATGTTCAAACCAATCATTCTGAGCCATCGTCCTATACTTTATCATTAATATCTCAGCCTATTTTCATCAATCTCTTTGACCTTTTTTGTAAATTCCTGCAAAGAACATTGGAGTGAGTTTGGTTTGAAAACTTACTGTTTTGATTCTTTTTTTTTTTTCAAACTTTCTCACTCATAGAATAGAAGCAAGGGTCAGTAGCCACTTGCTCTCCATTCCCACCTATTTGTCCTTTGGTTTTCATCTCTAAAAGAACCAACCAACTAAGTAGGTAACCAACCTCAAAGAGAAGGTGGGAAAAAGTGGTGCCGAAATCCAGGTAGTTTGGATTTCCCAATAAATCTATATTTTAAAAATCCTTCACTAGATGGAGAAATAAATTACCTTTGCCTCAGGGAGTATGACATGAAAGTAAAACCTGGCTTCGGTACGAGGAAAGGTAGGTTTGGGTGCTGCTGAGCAAGCTTAGGATTGAGATTAGTCACAGATTTTTAGATTTTTGCTACTTACTTGGGAGTGATACCTCTGTGACAAAGAATATGTGCTAGATCAGAGCAATTATCCTTGCTGTGCTCCTTTCCCACCATTGTAGTCATCATATTCTCTGCTTACCTTTTCTGCTTCCTGTTGGAGCTTCTCAGCAGTATAGAGCTTGATTGTGGCTGAATCCATTTGTGATGAATAATATTGCACCTTATCTCGAAGACACTTGTTCTCATCCTCCAGTTCATTCAATCTTCCCTTCTTCTATTCCTCAGGAAGAATAAAACCACAGGCATCAGAAATTACCTGCCACCTGAAATGCTTACCTCTATTGTCCTAGAGTTTTCTAGGTGGTGAATCCAGTTGTGGTGGGCAATCTTGCATCTTATGTAGAGATGCTGATCCCCCATTTCTGGCTCATCCAATCTATCCTTCCCCTACTCATTGCAGAAGAACAAAGTTCCAAATATCAGGAATGATTTGCCAATTAAAATACACAACACTTATCGCCCTGAGCTAGACTTACATACTACATCTTGTGATTCTTGGCCTGTTCTCATTGATCTCTTTGACTTCTTCTACAATATCTTGCAAAGAACATTGGATTTTGGTATGAATACTGATTATCTTGAGTTTTTTCTCACTTATTCACATAGTGGGAACAAAGTTAGGTAGCCTCCTATAATCCTCTAGGCACCAATTTCTCCTTTTATTTCCTATTCTAAGATTAACAAACCAAGGAAGTCAACCTCAAAGAAGAGGTAGGAAAAGATGGCGAAAAGGTTAAGGTCATTTGGAGCTCCTATGAAATCTTTATTTTTCCCCCCTAAATGGAGAAATAAGTGACCTTTGTCTCTTTGACTGTGACATGAATGTAAAAACTGACTTTGTTAGGAGGATAGGTGAGGTTTGATGTGGACCAGTAAGCCTAGGAATGAGCTTGGTCATAGGATTTATCACTTCCTACATGAGGAAATGATATCTTTGTGACAATGGTGTTTGAGCAGGCAACAGAATGGTTGTCCAGAGTTTTCCCAATTCCCCACCCTTGTGGTCCTCTTCATTCTGTTTATCTTTCCCCCTGCTGTGTGATGATTCTTTCAGAAGTACTGAGCTTTCTTCTGGGTGTACCCTGTTGTAATGGATAACATTGCATCTCATTAGGGATACTCTGGTTCTTTCCCTCAGCTTCATTTAGTCTCTCTTTTTGCTACTCATCCTGGGTGAAAAAAGCGACAGACATGAGAAATGAGCCTCCAACTAAAATGTTCACATTTTAATTTAATGTGATAGGTCACATTAAGCCACAGTCTTGCACTTCAAACAGTGGTGACATGGCCTTTTGTCATCAATCTATCTGGCCACTTCTATAAATACTTGTGAAAAAAAAATTAGAATGGGTTTAGTTTGAAAATTGAGAAGTTTGAGGGTTTTTTCCTCATTTCCTTACTTGCATAGTAGGAATTGGGTAGTAAGCTGCCCTTTTCTCCTACCCATAACTCCTCTTCTAAAAATGCTTGCAAAAAAATTAGAGTGTGTTTGGTGGGTGTTTTTCTACAGACTTCCTCACTCACATAGTAGGATTGCGGTTAGGTAGTCTCTTACCCACTGATAGTCTCATTTTCACCTCTAAAACAACTAACTAATCAACTAAAACACCAATAAAATAAATTAAATAATGAATCAGCAAATCTCAGTTAGGAAACAGGAAAAAACTGGGATCAAGTGCAGGTAGTTTGGGACTTCTTAAATTTAAATAGCTTAAATAAATTCTGACATGGGAAAAGATATGTGATATGAAAGTGAAAATTGCTATTAGTAGAAGCATACGTACATTTGTAAGCTGACCTGAAAGACCAGTAGGAAAGAGTTTATCTATACAACTTTAACCTTTAGTTACTAAAAAGAAATGCTATCTCTGTGACAAAGGACAGGAGGTTAGATTTCAGAATGACTGTCTAAATCTGTCTCATTTCCCCACAACAGGGGTTCACTAAGTTATACTCACCTCTTCTGGCTGTTTTTCCATTTTCTCAGGATCAGTGGGCTTTCTTGTAAGTGACTCCTATTGAAACAGATAATATTACATCTTATTCAAAAGTGACTAGTTCCAATCCTTGGGCTCATTTAATNTGAAGAATATTGGACCTGTTCCTGGGGATGCAGTCTCTCATAATCAGGGTCAATCCAAATATCTTCCACCTACTCACCATGGAAGAGGAGACATTAGGGCTTACTTGAGAATTAAAATGCTCAAAACTATTGCTCTAGTCACTTGTAGGACCCTGCATGTCTTTGGCTCTTCTCAACAATCTCTTTGCCCTCTTCTACAAAGTCTTGAAAAGTAAACTGAAGCAAGTTTGGTGGAAAAACTGACTGTCTTGACTTTCTTTTTCATGACTTCCTCACTCACATAGAAGGAATGAAGTTAGGTAGCCTGCTGCTCTTCATTCCTATCCCTTTTTTCTCCTGTGAATTTTTACCTCTAAATCAATCAACCAAGCAACCAGTTAGCCAGTGTCAAATGGGAGATGAAAAAAGGTTGTGCTTAGTCCAGGTAGTTGAGGGCTCCAATTAAACTGTTATTATTAAAAGTATTCTTTACATGGAAAAAGAGTGAACCTTTCCTAATCAAGGGTGACCCAAGAATGAAACCTGCCTTTTGTAGAATAGGTGTGATTGCAAGCTGACCAGGAAGCCAAGGAGTGGGCTTGGTCATGGAATTTCAGGTCTTAATTTTACATACCTGTTTGACAGAAGAGGTGAGGAGGCTAGAACTCAGAATTAATGTCCATATCTGTCCCAGTTCCCCACCACTGTTCTGATCTTGGGTCTGCTCACCTTTTCTCCTTTTGGTTGGATCTTTTCAGTAGAACTGCGCATTTTTGGAGTTGAGACCTGTTGCAGTGGAGAATATTGCTTCTCATTCTGGAGATCTTGGTTCTCATCTGAGGGTTCACTCACAATATCTTCTTCCTATTCATCATGGAAAAGCATATGCATTTGGACTTACCTGAGATGTAACATGCTGAAACCTATTTTCCTGAATCCCAGTAGGACACTGCACGTCTTTGGCTCTTCTCAACAATCTCTTCGACTTCTTCTACAAAGTGTTATAAAGACAATGGAGGGAGTTTGGTGGGAAAACTGACACTCTTGACTTTCTTAGTAACATAGGAAGAAGGTTAATTACCTCTTGTTCTTTATTCCTAATCTCTTGTTCTCTTGATTTTCACCTCTAAAACAATCAAAAACCCAGTTAGCCAGTGTCAGGTAGGAGGTGATAAAAGGTTTTGCTCAGAGTAGGTAGTTGGTGGCTCCTATTAAACTGATATTTCTAAAATCATTCTTTACACAGAAAAAAAAGAACTTTTGCTAGTTCAGGGTGACATGAAATTGAAACTTGACTTTGGTAGAGCAGGCAGGATTATAAAGTGATCCACAAGCAGGAGGAGTGCTTTTGTCATGGGATTTTAGGCCTTTATTATACACTGAGGAACTGATGCCTGTTTGTCAAGAAGTGGAGGCTAGATCCCAGAATGACTTCTAGATCAATCCCACTTCCCATCTCTATGATATTCTTGGGTCTGTTCACCTTTTCTGATTGCCTTTCCATCTTCTGTAAATAACTAGGCTTTCTGGTAGGTGAGCCGTGTTGCAATGGATAATATTGCATGTCATTCCAGAGGGTCTAGTTCCCATCCTTGGGCTCATTTAGTCTATACTTCTACTACTGGGAAAGGAAATTCTTGGTTCTCTTTGTCTATTCTAAGTTTACACTTATGAAAAGGGAATTCTTTATTCTCTTTGCCTAGTTGGAGTTAAAATGCTGGTTTACAGTAACTTAAGTATTCATACTTAGTATCTCACTAGATTGTAAGGACATGATTAACTCTTTGTCCACCTTTTGATTGAATCAATACAAGCTTGAACTAGGTGGAGGAGCTTAAAAACCACTTAGTGAATTCACACTACTTAGTGCTATGTGAGAAGCCAAGTAAGATACTTGGAGAGTGCCACCCTTTTTTCTAGGTTAAACAGCCAGAAACTTTTAAATTATTTTAAGAGTTCACACATTCAGAAAGGTGTGAATCTTAGGAGGAGAGTTACCACCTTTAGAGGTGAGAAGTCAATCGCACAGACAGTACCCCTGGTCATTGCTAGGCAATTTGGAAACTGTGATTGGCCCCTGTGAAAAGGGGACAGGGACAGGAAACTACCGTAAAGGCCATGAAATCCTTGGGCTGAGGGCACTCTCCTGAAGTTGAATCTAATGGAGAATATCTCTTGGAGATAGTCTTCAAGGGAACTTCACTGGAGACTGTGGTGTGAATTGTGATTTCAACTTAGATTCTGACTCCTGGACTACTTTGTTGGGTGAGTGAAAAGGGCTGAATACTTTCCTAGTTTCTTAAGAGACTAGTTTCCATCTTGGAGGAGGCCTCAAAATTATTCACATAATTACTGGCCCTCCTGGTAGAGGACTAGTATAGGTATTTTCTCTAACCTCTCTCACATTTCTTTACTTTATTGTATCCCCTCTGTTTTGTAAATAAACATCTAACTTGAGATATAATAACTTCAGAAACCACATTATTTCACATAATTTAAGTCCAACCACTAAATTTAACCTTTACGCTACTCTTTTGTCAAAAACAAGATACAGTCATCTGGAATGACTTGGCATCTAGATTGCCCAGAACTATCACCCTGAACCAGACTCCTATAATTTTTCCTGTGACTTCTTGGTCTGTTCTTATCAATCTCTTTGTTGCATTTTAAAGATTATTTGAAAGAAAAGTATACTTATTTGGGAAATTGGCTCTCTTGACTTGTTTTACTAACTTCCTCACTGAGCTAGTAAAAAAAGCAGGGTATGTAGTCCACTGGTTTCCAGTTCTAAAATAACCAATTGAGCAAATTAAGCAACAAGCCACCCTCCAACAGGAGAGGCTAAATTTCAGGGCCAAGTTAGATTGAGGAGCCTCTTGAATCTTGAATATAGTGATCTTTGCCTTAGTAAGTGAGACTCTTGAATGAAACCTGACTTTTGTCAGAAAATAAGTAGGGTTGGATGGTGAGCAGTAAGTTGAGGGTGTTGCTTGGTCATAGAACTTTAGACTTTCATTTCCTAATAGAAATTTTGTTGGGGTTGATCTGACTCAGAGAAAAAGGAGTCATCAATAATTCTCGTTGTAAAGTTGAAAAGAGCTTGTACCCCTTTTAAAATTACATTACCCAAACTCCCTTTCACCATACCCATAATTCCTTAAGCCTTTTCCTTGGGCTGTTTTTGGTATGGTTGTTGTGGGTGTGGTGAGGGGGCTTTTTGGAGAGGAGGCAGCGTGGTAAGGTGGAGTTGAGACTCTTTCCCTGCGCTTTAAAGAAAATCCTTATAAATATCATACTTTGGAGGCATTGAATATTAAATTTAAAACTTACATCATAGAGACACATTCATACACTGACGAAGGTCCCAGCAAGGCTGTTTAAGAGAGGAGCAGGTGTCTATCTGGGATGAACTCTGGCCCTTTGGGTTGCTTGGGTTTCTAGACAAGTCCTAGAGATGTTTTGGGTACTGCCTCTTCATAAATATTTTATGAGAAAGAAATCTCCCCTAAATATAATGTATTGATACCACGACTTAGCACTTCATTATCTATAAAAATTAAAGTCTATGGATAATAATGTGAAGCTGTATGTAAATTCCTCCTGGCCCCACACGAATTATTTTCAGTGTTCACACCCTCAAAAAGTGCCAGATCTGGTACCTGGTACCCTCGAATAGTTACACCCATGGAACATCTTTCAAGACTCCGGAGCAGTAAGTAGACAAAGTTTTGAGACAATGGAAGGATTATTCTTCACCAGGCTTACATGGGGGATGTACAATTTATAGGAACCTATCTATTTCAGTTCTAAAAAAGATTGTAAGAGGACATGGAACAGAATTAGTTGAGCGCCAAACCCAGGACATAGAAAGAATTTGGAAAGCCAAACAGGAGAAAAAGAGCTCAGCCAACTTCTTGAACCAGTTGAATGATTTAGCAAACAGATACCTTAGACAGGATATGAAGGAACCCAGGAGGAAGGAAGTTTTAAAGACCTGTTTGTGAACAAATCATGACAGACATCAACAAACAAATCTAAGGGATAGATGGATGGACCATTGAACACCTGGAGAGGTTATTTTCCAAAAAGATATGGAAAGAGAAGATAGTAGAAATAAGGAACTGACCAGAGTTATAATTCAAATTTTGAGAAAGCCTCTGGAAAAGCAGAAAAGTTTAATGCAGAAGATCATGACAGATAAGAACAGGAAAGGAGAAAAGTCTTGTTTTTGGGAGAGAAGTCATGCTTGCTATATCTGTTATCAATCCAGCTACTTAAAGGGCCAGGGCCCTGAAAAATAAAAATGGACAATGTACTGGAATAGCTGACAAAGGGATCAGTAAAAATTTCCAGTTGAGACACAGATAGAAAACTTTTGAACACTCTGTGCCAAAATGTGGAGAACAGGTAAATACAAAGTAGATAATCCTGGGAGAACACTGATTCTGAAGCATGCTTTTAAAGTTCATGTTGTCTTTTTTGTTTGTCTTTTGTGACTGTGTTGTCATGTGTGCACACAAAAAGGAATAATAAAAAATAAACCTGTAAATATTTTGAAGTGACGCTGTTTCTGTCTTCCATTATTCTAGGAAGTGGGGTAAAGACAGACCAGAGACTGTGTTTGAGAGATTCAAAAAGAAATGTGCATTTTTGGACCTCTTAAGCTTTAAGACCATCTAATTAAGTAATAAAGGAATTTTGTCTTCTACACTTAATAGAAGACAAAGGCAAAAAAAAAAAAGGATCTGTTCAATATTTTTTCTTTCCCCTTTTCAGCTGGCCACTGAGGTGGAGGAAAAATTAGAACAAGAGAAGGGAGATTTGAGTCCACAAGTTAATTATTATTAGTGGTACTAATTTTAAGGTTAACATATATATGTTATATATAGAAGTTAAGGGTTTAAAATAAAAAAAAAATTAAAAAAAAACTTAATGTTGAGAGAATTGTCTATTCTCACTGGGATTTGAAATTAACAGTGGTTAGAGATTTGAATGTTTGGACGAACATAAAATGTTTGAGTCAATTGAAAATTGGGAATATAATGTTTTCTCTAAATGTAATGGGTAGCCAGCCAATTTGGTAGAAAAGATTTTACTTTAAAGAAGCAGATGGGAAGTAAACTCCTAATAAAGGCTGTGCTGGCTACTTTGTGAGGATAAGGTTTAATGAAATGAGTGTAAAGTGTATAAGAATTTAATAGCAGTTTTTGGGAAGAAGTTGTAATGTAATATGGAAAAAATTCTGTATGATCTAATTTTGGGTTTTCAAATGAGAATGTGAGAATGTTATTTTAATATATGTACTGTTAAAGCAAGCAACAAGTGAAAATATAATGAACACTGGGGAAGGAGAAGTTTTAAATTTGTTATTCTGTAAATGTGAAATGAATCAGGTATTAAGACTTTGGAATACTACAAAAAGGAATTTCTGCATATTCATTGTAACTGATTAGGATATATGAAATTGTTATCAAAGTTAGAATGATTTCATTAGGGATAGATACATATTTAAATGCAATTTGTTAGAATATAATTTTGTATAAACACAAATGTATGAATTTGTATTGTGAAGAAAATTAATTCTTAAAGGTGATTTGAATAAGACAACATAAAGATGTGATATATAAATTATGTATGTAAATGATGCAATTGATATGAAGAATGATAATCAGGGTTCTTCTGAGCCACCAATAGCAGGTGACAGAATACCTTGTAGGAGGTAGGTTTAGTGATGACAGAAGTAAATTTTAGAATGTGAAAGAGGTATACAATAAGCATATGAAAGATATAAGGTATAGGAGACTTTAATATAATATGGGGACTCTTTATGAGAACCAGAAGACAGACATGTTTTATGAACAATGTATGTAGGTATATAAAGGTGTCAGAAGGGAAAATAGAGAATTTGGACTCTGCTTTATGCAGAGGTTTGAAGGGAAAAAGAGATAATGTTTTGAGACTAAGTTTATTTAAGTAATGATGGTGGAAAAGCAAGCAGAAGATGGTGAGAGAATGTTGCATTGAAAAATTAAGGAGCTGGGTAGCCCAGTGGATTGAGAGCCAGGCCTAGAGATGGGAGGTCCTAGGTTCAAATCTGGTCTCAGACACTTTCTAGCTGTGTGACCCTGGGCAAGTCACTTAATTCCCATTACCTAAAAAAAAAAAAAATTAAGGAAACAGATTGTTAACAGACTTTATCAAAAACCATTTGAAAGTTGTGGTGTTTTTAATTAAAATCTATTGGGAGAAATATTAAGTAAAAATTTTAAAACAAGTTTTAAAAATATAGTAGTCTGAGTTGTGAAGAAAGAGGCAAAAAGGAAAGTTGCATTAATGAAGAAATATTTCCTCATTTCCAAGTAAGGTAAACAACTGGGAGATGAAGTCATTAATAAATCAGAAGCAGGAAAGCTTTGAGATAAATGCTACTGAGTAGTTAAAACTGCCTGCAAGCTTACTAACGCTTTCCTGACACATGGAAAGAAAGTGTCTGTAATTATTTTTATTGGAATTCAAGGACTAAAATAGCAAAAGAGGAATAAAGAAAATATAAAATTGATATTTACTATATGGAAATTTTAAAGAGAAAAACATTTTAACTGTAAGCTTTTAAAACTTTAAGGAGTGGGCAAAGTAATAAATAATAAGCCCTGCAAAATCAAAAGGCTTATTTGAGCTGTGGAAGATGAACATTCCATGTCCCAAATGACCAAATGAGTTCATTGCTGATATATGATTAATAAGTTGTCTCACATAAACTTTGGGGAAGTAACTTAAGATCCCCTGATATATTAACTTGATTTGGTGGTAAAAGCAAGAACTTATAGATGGAGTATATATAAAGGAGGAATTTTTAGATGGGCTAAAGGCAATGGAAGGGATGGAAATAAATCCTAAGAAAATTCAAGGTCCCTCTCAAAATGTATACTTAGAATTTAAGACATAAAAAGAAAGATTTTTGATGACCATTGTAAGGCAAATAAATAAGATATAAAGAAAGTACAAAATTGACATTTCCTATATAGATAAGTTGTAGGAGAAAAACATTTATTTGAAGTGAGATTTTTTGAAAAATTATAAAAAATGAATGAAATTGGAACAGTTTCAGAAATGTGTAGGATTTTTTTTGTCATTTAAGATAAAGGTTTATGGGAACCACACCTGATAATTATAACCATGTCAGGCACTCAGAGGAGAAGTGAATGGTTGAAAAAGGCAATTTGGACCTCAGCCCAGACAGGACCTTTTTCAAACCTGGATTCTAGTGGTCCCCGAGTGAAATACCTGTGGCATGAGCTTTTATCAGTCTTGGCCTGTGCATGTAGTCAGATGCTCAGTCTGTGTCGATGAAGACATTTAAAGATCTTTTTCCCTGCCCTTCTTTTGTGACAAATCCCTACAGTTAACACAGGCTGCAATTTGGGAAGTAAGAGTTTCCATTTTTTTTAACAAGTAAAGTTTATTAGGAGAGGAATATCAGTCCTGCTTAAGTGATGACTCTAAACAGGGGAGACTTTAATGATCTATAATTGAGGTTTCGCAGGAATAGGTAGAACTAATTTTAAGAAGTGCAATCTGAACTTGCAAGTTTTAAGGAACATCAAAAAATAAAAATGAAAAAGGGGGAATAATGAAGAAATTCAGTCCCTCTCCCAGGTGCAGCCCAAGGTCTAACAATTACCTACTTCCTGCCCTGCCAGGGAGCAAGATAGATAGAAGATTCAAAAAGCCTCCCTCTTTCCACACTTGATCCCAGACCTAGAAAGCCAGGTGCATTATTGCTTATGCTAAACCAGGAAAACAAGAGATGTTACCATATCCAAAGCTTGGGTCCCAGTGTGGGACCAAGTCTAGGTAAAAGATTGGAAAAGGGAACCTTTAAAATCCATTTAAACAGGACCCCATATTGCCCACTCCTAATCTGCTTAAAGTTTACAGGTTCACAACTCCAGAGTGAAGAAAAGGCAAGTGAACAGATGAGTGGACCATGAATCTTGTCCCCAGAGAGCTGACTCAACTCGAAATCACCAGGCATCAAACCATCCACCAGATTGAGGGAAGCAGATGAAAGCTGAGGCTAATTAAGCTGCCCCTCAAGAACCAGGAATTATTGCTTTAAGAGACTGCAAGACAGGAGACTGCCAAGGACACTGGCTTCAAGGACACTGATTTACTAACTGTAACCCTTGGGTTTTTGTGAACTATACAAGGAATTGTAAGGACACTTTTTGACTAGACTGTCCTGTTATATAGTGGAACGTTTTGACCTTATGTACATTTGATCTGTTCCCTACTCATGATATTCAGCTATAAAACAAAAAGGGGGAAGATGTAGGTGTCAGTTTGACCAAAGGAGAAAGGAGCCATTAATAAATGTCACAGAAATACTTCCTTACACTGATGAAAGCCCCAGGAAGGCTGTTAATGAGAGCAGTAGGTGGCTATCTAGGATGAATTCTGGTACTTTGGATTGCTTGGGTTTCTAGAAAAGCCCCAGATATGTTTTGGGTAGGCCCTCTTCATAATGTTATTTTTAAAAATGATGAAGGCTGAATTTATGAGGGAAAATAGTATTTTAATTAAAGCCATGCTGATAGAAAGAAATCAACCACGCGCCTGTAAAAAATCCAAATTACCCCCAGTCCCCAATCTTGTCTACATAGCCAAAGAGGTCGTCTCAAGCCAAACCTCTGAATTTAAGCTGCAATATACGTTCATCCCTTTGTCTGACATTATCAAGTCAGAAACCGGAAACCCATTGGATCACGGGAAATGTAGTTCCAAGGTCCCTTATATGTCCACAGGAAGTTTGTCAAACACTACATATCTTGAGGTTCAATATTTCCAAATAGAACCCCCAGTAATTTTAAATAACACAATAAACAATATACTAGGGGACAGAAACACCCCTTGATTTGATGTTATATGCTCAGAATATGATATACTACATTAACTGCACTTTATTCTCTATAAAAATCAAAGATAATGAACAATAAACTGTATGTAACTTCTGCCTGGATAGAGATTCATTATTTTCAGTGTTGAGACACTGAAAAGGGCAAGAACTGCAAAAGTTTTATACCCCACCCAGTAACAAAGGATGGGCAGCTGAATTACAGAAGGAATAACCAAGAGCTGTTCACTCTCCACAAGATTACAATGCTCTTGACTCTGCTCACCTTTTCTCCTTTTGGTTGGATTTTACTCTCAGGAGAACTAAATTTTCTGGGAGTTGAGGCCTGCTGCAATGGAGAATATGCCATCTCATCCTGGAGATTCACACTCTCATCTGAAGGTTCACTCACAGTATCTTCCTCCTATTCATCATGGAAATACACAGAGTATGACTAACCTGAGACTTAAAATGCTCAGATCTATTGCCCTGAATCCTAGTAGTACTTTGTATAGCTTTGGCACTTCTCAACAATCTCCCTGACCTCTTCTACAAAGTCTTTGTAAAGAAAATTGGAGTGAGTTTGGTAGGAAAACTGATTCTCTTGACTTTCTTTTTCAACTTTCTTACTAACTTAAGAGGAATAAAGTTAGTAACTTCTTGCCCTTCATTCTCCACCCCTTCTCTTCCATTGATTTTTCACCTCTAAAACAATCAAGCAACCAGTTAGCCAATATCAGATAGGAGGTGAGAAAAGATTATGCAAAGAGTAGGTAATTGGTGGCTCCTATTAAGCTGATATTTCTAAAATCATTAGTAGCATAGAAAATGAGAACTTCTGCTAGTCAAGGGTGACATGAAAGTGAAACCTGACTTTGGTAGAGTAGGCAGGATAATAAATTGACCCAGCACCTGGGGGAGTGGTTTTGTCAAGGGTGTTTAGGACTTCATTATACACTGAGGAACTGATACCTATGTGACAAGAAGTGGAGGCTAGAACCCAGAATGACTTCCAGATCTATCCCACTTCTCATCTCTATCATTGTCTTGGGTCTGTTCACCTTTTCTGGCTGCCTTTCCATCTTCTTCAGAGGACTAGGCTTTCTGGTAGTTGAGCCTTGTTGCAATGGATAATATTGCATGTCATTCCAGAGGGCCTAGTTCCTATCCTTGGGCTCATTTAATCTATACTTCGACTCCTCTTCAAGCAAAAACAAAGTTCCAGACATCAGAAATGACTTGTTACCTAAATTGCTCAGAACTATCACCTTGAACCAGACTCCCACAATTTTTCCTGTGACTTCTTGGTTTGTACTCATTAATTTCTTTGATGCATTCTAATGATTCTTTCAAAGAAAACTACATTTATTTTGGAGAATTGGCTCTCTTGACCTGTTTTCCTTACTTGCTCATTGAGCTAGGAGGAAGCTGGGTATGTAGACTCAGACCCCTGCACTCCATTGGCAGCCATTTTCCCTTTGGTTTCCAGTTCTAAAGTGACCATTTGAGCAAATAATCAACAAGCCACCCACCAAAAGGGGCTGCTAAATTTCAGGGCCACATTAGATTGGGGTGCCTCTTAAATCTTGAATATAATGATCTTAGTTTGCCTCAGTAAATGAGACTCTTAAATGAAACCTGGCTTTAGTCAGAAAATAGGTAGGGTTGGATGGTGAGCAACAAGTTGAAGGTTTTGCTTGGTCATAGAACTTTCATTTCCTAAAAGAAGTTTAATAACTCAGTGACAAAGTATGGGCAGCTGAATTATGGAAGAAATATCCAAGATCTGTTCCCTATCCACATGATTACCATGCTTTTGGCTCTGCTCAACTTTTCTCCTTTTGGTTGGATTTTCCTCTCAGTAGAACTGAATGTGCTGGGAGTTGAGGCCAGCCTTACTGGAGAATATTTCAACTCATCTTGGAGATCTGTGCTCTCTTCTGAAGGTTCACTCCCAGTATCTTCATCCTATACATCATGGAAATACACACATTAGGACTTACCTGAGACTTAAAATGCTCAAATCTATTGCTCTGAATCCTAGTAGCACTCTGTATGTCTTCGGCTCTTCTCAACAATCTTCTTGACCTCTTCCAGAAAATCTTTGTAAAGACAATTGGAGTGAGTTTGGTGGGAAAATTGATTCTCTTGACTTTCTTTTTTCTGACTTTCTTACTAACTTAGGAGGAATAAAGTTAGTTATTTCTCCCCCTTCATTCCTTACCCCTTTTTCCCTTGATTTTTCACCTCTAAAAACAAATAGAGCAACCAGTTAGCCAGTGTTAGATAGGAGGTGAGAAAATGTTTTGCAAAGAGTAGGTAGTTGGTGGCTCCTATTAAACTGATATTTCTAAAATCATTCTTTACATAGGAAAAAAGAGAACTTTTGCTAGTTGAGGGTGACATGAAAGTAAAACCTGACTGGTAGAGTAGTCAGGATTACAAACTGACCCAGAGGTTGAGGGAATAGTTTTGTCAAGGGATTTTAGGCCTTCTTTATACACTGAGGAATTGATGCCTATTTAAGAAGAAGTGGAGGCTAGAACCCAGAATGAGTTGCAGATCTATCCCACTTCCCATGTCTGTGGTCATCTTGCGTTTGTTCACCTTTTTTGGCTGCCTTCCCATCTTCTTCAGATAACTAGGTTTTCTGGTAGCTGAGCCTTGTTGCAATGGATAATATTGTATGTCATTCCAGAGGGTCTAGTTCCCATCCTTGGGCTCATTTAAGCTATACTTCTACTCCTCTTCAGGTAAAAATAAAGCTCCAGACATCTGGAATGACCTGCCTCCTAGATTGCTCAGAACTATCACCCTGAACCAGACTCCCACAATTTTTCCTGCGACTTCTTAGACTGTTCTCATTAATCTCTTTGATGCATTCTAATGATTCTTTCAAATAAAACTACACTTATTTTGGAGAATTGGCTCTCTTGAGCCAATTGTTTTCTTATCTTCCTTTGTTAGTAGGAAGTTGGGTATGTAGACTCCTGCAATCCCCTGGCAGCCATTTTCCCTTTGATTTCCAGTTGTACATCAACTAATTAGGCAAATAAGCAGTAATCCATCCTCAAATAGGAATGGGTAAATTTCAGGGCCACGTTAGATTGAGACGAATCTTGAACCTTGAATATAGTGATGTTAGTGTCAGCAAGTGAGACTGTTAAGTGAAACTTGACTCTTGTCAGAAAATAGGTAGAATTGGATAGTGAACAGCAAGTTGAAGAGTATTCTTTGACACAGAATTTTATACTTTCATTTCCTAATGGAAGTTTGGTAACCCAGTGACAAAGGATGGGCAGTCTGATTACAGAATGAATGTACAGAGCTTTTCGTCATCCACAACACTACCATTTTCTTGGCATGCTCACCTTTTCTCCCTTTGTTTGGATTTTTCTCTCAGTAGAACCGAGTTCTCTTGGAGATGAGGCCTGTTGCAATGAAAAATACTACATCTTTTCCTGGAGATGCAGTCTTCCAGAATCAGAGTCAGTCCAAATATCTTCCTTTTACTCCTCGTGTAAGAGGAGATAGTAGGGTTTACTTGAGAATTAAAATGCTCAAAACTATTGCCCTAGTCTCTGTAGGACCCTGCATTTCTTTGGCCCTTCTCAACAATCTCTTTGCCTTCTTCTACAAAGTCTTGTAAAGTAAACTGGAGTGATTGTGTTAGAAAAACTGATTGTCTTGACTTTTCATTTTCATGACTTCCTCACTCACAGAGAAGGAATGAAGTTAGGTAGTTTGTTGCTCTTTATTTCTATCCCCCTTTTTCTCCTTTGGTTTTTACCTCTAAATCAATCAATCAAGCAACCAGTTAGGTAGTGTCACACAGGAGATGAAAAAAGGTTGTGCCAAGTTCAGGTAGTTGAAAGTATTCTTTACATGGAAAAAAGTGAACTTTTTCTAATCAATGGTGACCTGTGATGAAACCTGCTTTTTATAGAACATGTGGGAATAAAAGATGACCAGGAAGCCAAGGAGTGGGCTTGGTCATGGAATTTTAGCCCATCCTTAGGCTCATTTAATCTCTATTTCTACTCCTCTTCAGGTAAAAACAAAGCTCCAGACATCTGGAATGATCTGCCACTTAGATTGCTCAGAAGTATCACCCTGAACCAGACTACTACACTTTATCCTAGGACTTCTTTGTCTGTTCTCATCAGTCCCTTTGATGTTTTCTAAAGACTCCTCTTTCAAAGAAAACTGCAGTGACTTTGGAGAAGTGGCCGTCTTGTCTTATTTTTCCTTATTTCCTTACTATGTTAGTAGGAAGCAGGGTATTTAGACTCTTGCACTATACTGGCAGCCATTTTTCCTTTAGTTTCCAGTTCTAAAACAACCAATTGGGCAAGTAAGCTATAAGCTAATCTCAAAAAGGAATTGATAAAATTTTCAGATAAGATCTAGTGAGATTGTTATGTTTCTGCAATTTCTTTATTTTAAAGTGTTCCACTGGAGGATCAAATAGTGACCTTTGCCTCAGTGAGTGTGCTGGAAAGTGAAACCTGGTTTTTGTCAGAAAATAGGTAGTGTTGGATGGTGAGCTGCAACCTGAGGGGTGACACTCACTATAGAATTTTAGACTTTTGTTTTTTATTGGAAGGTTGATGTCTCAGTTACAAGGGATTGGCAGCTACATTATAGAAAGAATGTCTAGAGCTGTTCAGCATCCACAACACTACCATGCTCTCAGATTTGCTCATTTTCCCCCCTTTGTTTCCATCTTTTTCTCAGTATAGCTGAGCTTTTTTGGAGGTGAGACCTGAAATAGTGGAGAATATTGCATCTCATCCTGGAGAACAAAGCTCTCATCCTCTGTTTCACAGAAAATGTCTTCCTCCTACACATCATAGAAGTCCAGAAAGCAGGAGTTATCTAGATTTTAAATGCTCAGACTTCATAACCTGGCTCTCAGTAGGACCCTGCATGTTTTCTGACTCCTCTCAACTGGAGTGATTTTGATTGGACAACTGATTGATGACCTTTTTTCTGACTTTTTCAATCATGTAGGATGAACAAACTTTGGAAACCTCTTGGCCTCCATTCTCACCCACTTTTTCATTGGTTTTCATTTCTAAAACAATCTACTAACCAACTAGTTAACCAATGTTTGCTAACAATGTCTGCGATGTTGAGAAAGACATGGTGCAAAGGTTCTAGAGTTGAAAGCTCTTAATAAAGTAACATTTTAAAATCATTCTTTCCTTGGATGTAAAATGAACTTTTGCTTATCAAGGGTCACATGAAAATGAAACCTGTCTTTGGTAGACTATGTAGTATTGCAATCACCCTAGGAAACCCAAGAATAAGATTGGTCATGGAATTTTAGGTCTTCATTACAAACTGTGAGACTGGTACCTATTCGATAAAGAAATGGAGGTTAGAATGACCATGAAGATTTGTCCAATTTCCTCACCTCTGTGCTGCTCTCTGATCTGCTCACCCCTTCAGAATGCTCTTCCATCTTCTTCTTAGGGTAATTAAGCTTTCTTGTAGGTGTGCCCTGTTGCAACGGAATAGATAATATTGCTTCTTAGTCAAGAGGGTATGGTTTTAATCTTTGGGCTTGTTCAATCTATTCTCCTACTATTCAGGGGAAAAGGAAGCTCAAGATATCTTGAATGAAAATGCAGCCTAACTTGTTGAGAATGATTATCTTTAGCCAGAGTCCCTTACTTATCCTCTAATTTGCTGGTCTGTTCTCATTGATCTCTGACTCTTGAAAAGAAAACTGCAGTGAGTTTGTTTGGAGAAGTGATTGTCTTGACTTGTTTTCCTTACTTCCTCCCTCAGTTAGTAATAAGCAACTATATACACTCCTCCACAGACAACCAATTAGGACTTCCAGGGATGGAGCCAAGATGGCAGAGTAAACCAGAATAGCTCTGAGTCACCACAAGAATCATATCCAACCAATATTAAAATGTTGCTACACAATGAATACAAGAATGAAAGAACCAACAAGGAGAAAGAGTGAAATAACTTTCAAGTAAAGAAAAACCCAAAAGGTAGGCAGAAAACATCTGGGGAACTGTGTGAGAGGGGAGCAGAGTCAGCAAGAGGCTGTATCAAGTAGTGAAGGGCAAGCCAAGAAACAACCCACACACCCCTAGCCCACATCTGCTGCCCCAGGTGTGGGACCTAAATTCAAGCTAACATTCAGATCCTGAGACCCTGGCTAGGGCAAATAGTGATCCAAGCCAACCCACACTACTTGAAATTTCAAACTTGTGGAGAAGTCTGGAGTCTCAGTCTAGGGCAGTCTGGATTGAAGTGGGCTGATCCATGTGAACCCAAAGTAAAGCCAAGAGTTTCAGTCTGGGCTTGGGATAAGAACAGTTGGGGTGGTTAATAGTACTAAGGTATGGGAGCAGGGGGTTCCTGGATCTTTTTGCCTAAAACTCATGGCAGAGTTCCAGGACAGGTCAATCAAGGGTGTGCCTAATTAGAGCAAGTACACAGTAAGGCCAAAAACATACACCTAAGCCTGAGGATACAATTTAAGTAGTTCCTGACTTGATCAAGATCAAAGTAACCTGATCAAGATCAAAGTAAGACCAAAAGCTTACAATCAAGCCAAAGGCAAGTCTTTGAGTTAAAAGGATCTAAAGGGTTTAATTGAATCACAGAGGGAGGTGGGATTCTTAGAGCTCTCATCCCTCAAGCTGTCACATGGAGAAACTGGTAAAAACCCAGACAATCAGTTGAGAATAGCATCAAGGAAGAACTAAAGTTTAAGAGGGTACCCCAACTTCCCAGAAAACAAAGCCTTATAATTAGATAGGGAAAATAAGCAATCAACCAAAAAAAAGCACCTAATTTTTTTTTAACCCTTACCTTCCATCTTGGAGTCAAAACAGTGTATTGGCTCCAAAGCAGAAAAGTGGTAAGGGTAGGCAATGGGGGTCAAGTGACTTGCCCAGGGTCACACAGCTGGGAAGTGTCTGAGGCCAGATTTGAACCTAGGACCTCCCGTCTCTAGGCCTGGTTCTCAATCCACTGAGTTACCCAGCTGTCCCAAAAGCACCTAATTTTAAAGAATTTTTATGGAGACAGAGTAAGGTACAGATGTAGAAAGGGACTATGAGAGAAAATTAAAAAAAACACAAAGTTCAAAAGAAAAATGTGGACTGGAGATAGATTCTAGAAAATCTCAAAAAATAATTCAAAACCCAATTAAAAGAGGCAGAGTTTGAAAAGTGGGGAAGAGAAATGAATGTGATGCAAGGAGAAATGATTGTGATGCAAGAATAGGCCAAATGAAAAAGAAGAACCAAAATCTGACAGAGGAAAATCAGGCCTTAAAAATCAGAATTGACTATCTAGAAAAGAATGATTTCATGAGAAATCAAGAAACAATAAAGCAGAATCAAAGGAATGAAAAAAAAGAGGAAAATATGAAATATCTTATTGAAAAAAAACTGACCTAGAAAAAAGATCTAGGAGAGACTATCTGAGAATTATTGGACTACCTGAAAGCCATGATCAAGAAAAAACCTTGAACATCATATTACAAGAAATTATCAAAGAAAACTATCCAGAGAACAAGAAAATAAAATTGAAATTGAAAGAATTCACAGATCACCTCCAGAAAGAAACCCTCAAATGAAAACTTTCAGGAATGTATTTGTTAAATTCAAGAGCCACCAAAACAACCAATTAATTAACTAAGCAGTAAGTCAAGCTCAAACAGGAGGTGCTAAATATTTATGACAAGATCCAGGTAAATTGTTCCTCTGGATTCTCTTTTTTTAAGGGTGAACCCTTTGAGGAGCAAATGGGGACCTTGGTCTCAGTGAGTGTGAGAGTAAAGTGAAACTTGGCTTTGTTCAGAAAATAGGTAGGGTTGGCTGGTGAGCAATGTAATGCAAGGTTGCTAGCAGAAGCCTTTTGCTTCTGCAATTTCAAACTGTCACAGCCTGGCAGTTAGAGGTTTTAGAATTTTCAGAAAGTCAGTTGGAGCCTGAGGCTATAAATGAGGCTGAAGTTCCAAATGACGGGGCTTTTGCTTTCTGGCTTTAGCTTTGCCTGTTGACTTTTGCTTTTTGGGCTTTGGCTTAGCCTGTTGACTTGGGCTTTTTGGCTTGGCTTTGACATTGGCCTGTGCTTATTTTGTCTTGGGGAAATTTGGACCTATCTAATTTCTCTGGACCTTTCCCTGATCTCTCCATCACATCCCTACTATTTCCCTGAATTTCCCTTTGGGCCCTGGGAGGAAGGGTGGGCTTGGTAATTGGACATTGTGGATTTAGTTTCTGTAAGCAAATAGGACATCCTAAAACAAGTTACCACTAATTTAGTGATTTGATAAATACTTTACTTCAAAGGCAGTCAAAACCTTCCTGACTGGGAGAGCCAGACTTTCTCAGTCTAACCCTCTCCTGCGACCCATCCCCTAACACCAGCCTTCTCCCTAGCAGTGGTTAGAAAACCAACAAAACCTCTTTCCCTCTGATTATTCCTGATTTTAATAAATCCCTTTTGTTACCTATACAAGTCTCTGATGAATCACTATATCAAAGATTAAGGCAAGGGCTAAAGAGGGAAGGAATTATTTTCTTTTTATTTCTTGAGGGAACCGCAGGCATCCATCTTGGCAGGAAGTACCTACCCGAGACTTCCTGCAGCCATAAGTTTCACTGGCAGGGAGGAGCCCTTTTGACTCCTCCCTCAAGGGACTTTAAAAATTAACAAACAAGAGAAATCCTCGAGCCTTGATTTAAACATTTCTGATTGGCCCAAATTCCTCTGGTACCTTAGAGGTACCTTCCCTGTCTGAAGGGTTCAGCCGATCTCCCCAGTATCCTCTGTCTCTAGCCTCAGTGAATAAGCCTGTTTAAGCTGCCCTCCTGTATATTCCCTGTCATTCCTCTACCTTCCTATATAACACTCATTCATCCCTTCCATACACTCAGCTATCTCCTTCATTCCTCCTCCTATCACCTATATCCCCTTTATCCCTCCTCACTACCCAAATTGCCTTAGACCTGCCAGATTACCCACTTATTCATAACAGCAACAAGCTGAACAGTGAGCTTAATCATAGAAATTTAGACTTTCATTTCTTACTAGAAGGTTCATACCTCACTGACAAAGGATGGACAGTTAGATTAAAGAAGGAAATTTCCAGACGTATTCTCCATCCAAAACATTACAGTGCTCTGGGATCTGCTCATCTTTTTTCCCTGTGGTTGAGTCTTCTTATCAGTAAAACTGCAACCAGTTAGTCAGTGTTGGGTAGGAGGTAAGAAAAGGTTGGGGCAAGAATAGATAATT
Organism: Gracilinanus agilis; assembly: GCF_016433145.1. Lineage (NCBI taxonomy): Eukaryota > Metazoa > Chordata > Mammalia > Didelphimorphia > Didelphidae > Gracilinanus > Gracilinanus agilis. The sequence continues at coordinate 45,028,877 of NC_058131.1, forward strand.
TGGGACTTCTCTTAAATTGATATTTTTAAAAGTATTTTTTCTAGGAAAAAGGTGACTTTTTTCCAATAAAGGGCAATTTGAAAATGAAACCTGTCTTTGGTAGAAGAGATATTGTTGCAAAATGACCAAGAAGCCCAAGGAGATATACTGGTCATGGGATTTACATCTTAACTACACATTTGGGAACTGATATTTGTTTGACAAGGGAATGGAGGCTGTATCCCAAAATGACTGCATTTCTATCCCATTTCCCCACTAATGTATTTCTCTTGGTAGTGTTTACCTCTTTTGGCTGCTTTTCCATCTTCTCCAGATAACTAGGCTTTCTTTTGGGTGAACCCTGTTGAAATGGATATTATATCTTACTCAAGAGGGTCTGGTTCTCATCTTGGACTCATTTAATCTATCCTTCCACTCTTAAGGTGAAAAGAAGGCTGCAGATCTTTGGAATTACCAGCCACCACAATTGCTCTGAAGTATCTCCCTGAGCCAGAGTCCCATATTTTATCTTATGATTTTTTGGTGTGTTCTGTAATGCCAAAACCCTGCATTACAGTTCTCATCAATGATGTAGACTTGCAAAGAAAACTGCAGTGAATTAGTTTGGAGAAGTGACTGTCTTGACTTGTTTTCCCTACTTCTGCAGTCACCTAATAGGAAGAGGGTATGTACATTCCTTTCCCTCTCTGCCACTTACTTTCCCTTTAGTTTCCAGCTGTAAAATAATCAATTAAGCGAACAAGAATTTAGCCAGCCTCAAAGAGGAAGTGCTAATTTTGGGGGACAATGCCCAGTTAGATTGGCTTTCCTCTGGAATCTCTATTTTTAAAAGTATTGCCTTTGAGGGGAAATTATTTTTGCCACAGTGAATGTCATAAAGTGAAATTTGGCTTGGTTAGAAAATAAGTAGTTTTGGACAGTGAGGAGCAAGTTGAGGGGTGATCTTGGTCATAAAATTTTAAACTTTCAATTCCTATTGGAAGGTTGATACCTCACTGAGAAAGGATGGGCAGATAGAGTACATAAGGAATGTCCTGTGCTATTCCCCATCCAAAAAGCCCCATGCTCTTAGATCTACTTACCTTTTCTACCTTTGGTTGCATTTTCTTCTCAGAACTGAGCTTTCTTGGAGGTGAGACCTGATGCAATGGAGAATATTGCATCTCATCCTGGAAACGATGGCTCTTATCCTCAGGTTCACTACGAATATCTTCCTCCTACTCATCATAGAAGTCTAGAAATCAGGACTTTCCTAGACTTAAAATGCTCAAACCTCATGCCCTGACTCCTAGTAGCATTTTGCATGTCTCTGACTCTTCTCAACAATCTTTTTGACCTCTTCAACATAGTCTTGTAAAGAAAAGTATAATGAATTTGATTGGAAAACTGACAATTTTGACTCCATTTTTCTGACATTCCCTCTCATGTAGGAGGAATGAAGTAATGAAGTTAGGAAGCTTTCTGCCTTCCATTCTTAGTTAGCCAGTCCCTAGTAGGAGGTGAGAATCATGTGCAATGAATCCAAGGTTGAGGGCTCTTACTAAATTAATATTAAACCCATTCTTTCCCTGGAAGTAAAGTGAACATTTCCTAATCAAGGGTGACAGGCAAATGAATCCTGCCTTTGGTTTAATTTGTAGGATTGTAAGCTGAACAGGAAGTTCAAGGAATGAGCTTAGTCATGGGATTTTAGGCCTTAATTAAAAAGTGAGGGACTCTAGATATCTAGAATGAAATGACACCTAACTTGTTGAGAATCATCACTGAGCCAGAGTCCATATTTTAATCTCCCATTTGTTTGTTTGTTCTCATCAATCTCTTTGATGTGTTCTAAAGATTCTTGAAAAGAAAACTGGATTGATTTTGTTTGGAGAAGTAATCATCTTGCTTTTTTTCCCCTTACTTCATCCCTCAGCTAGTATATGCTATATACTATGCTATATATAACACTCCTGTACTCCATGGCAACCTTATCTAACTTTAGTTTCCAGTTCCAAAACAACTGATTAATTAACTAAGCAATAAGCCAACCTCAAACAGGAGGTACTAAATATTGTGACAAGATCCAGGTAAATTGGTGTTCCTCTGGATTCTCTTTTTTTAAGGGTGTACCCTCAGAGGAGCAAATGGTGGATGACCTTTGTCTCAGTGAGTGTGAGAGTAAAGTGAAACTTGGCTTTGTTCAGAAAATAGGTAGGGTTGGCTGGTGAACAACAAGCTGAGCAGTGACCTTGGTCATAGAATTTTAGACTTTCATTTCCTACATACTTTATTCCTGTGATTTGTTGACATGTTCTCATCAATTTCTTTCATATATTCTAAAGACTCTTGCAAAGAAAACTATAGTGAGTTGGTTTGGAGAAGTGACTGTCTTGATTTATTGTCTTTATTTCCTCAGTCACCTGGTAGGAAGCAGGGTCCATAATCTCCTGCCCTCCTGTTCCATCCATTTTTCCTTTTGCTCCCAGTTCTCAAATGACCAATTAAGCAAGCAAGCAGTTATCCAACCTCAAAGAGGAAGTGCTAAGTTTTGGGGACAAAATTCAATTAGACTGGTGTTCCTCTGGAATCTCTAATTTTTAAAAATGCTCACTGTGAGGAGAAAATAGTGACCTATGCCTCAGGGAGTGACTGTAAAGAGAAACTTGGGTTTGGACAGAAAATAGTTAGGTTTGGGTGGTAAGGAGCAAGCTGAGGGGTGATCTTGGTCATAAAATTTTAGACTTTCAATTCCTATTGAAAGGTTAATAACTGACTGACAAAGGATGGGGAGCTAGATTACAGAAGGAATGCCTTGAGGTGTTCCCTATCCACAAAACTACCATGCTTTTGGATCTACTTACCTTTTCTTCCTTTGATGGTATCTTCTCAGTAAAACTGACCTTTCTTGGTGCTGAATTTTGATGCAATGGAGAATATTGCATCTCGTCCTGGAGATCATGGCTCTCATCCTCCGGTACACTGCCAATATATTCCTCCTATTCAACATGGAAGTCCACAAGTCAGGACTTATCTAGACTTAAAATATTTAGACCTCATGCCCTGATTCTCAGTGGGACTCTGTTTATCTTTGACTCCTCTCAACAATCTCTTTGTCCTCTTCTACAAAGTCTTTGTAAAGAAACCTGGAGTAAATTTGATTGGAAAACTTTTTGTCTGGACTTTTCTTTTTTCTGACTTTCTCAGTAATGGAAGAGGAATGCAATTAGGAAGGTTCCTACCCTCCATTCTTATCCACTTCTCCACTTTCCTTAGGTTTTCATCTCTAAAATACTCAAGCAAGCAAAAAAAAAAAAAAGTGACCGTTTCCAAATTAAGGGCTACTTGAAAGCAAAATCTGTTTTTGGTGGAAAAGGTATTATTGCAAGCTAAGTTACACATTGGAGAGCTGATGTTTGTTTAAGCCAGTGATTCCCAAAGTGGGCGCTACCACCCCCTGGTGGGTGCTGCAGCAATCCAGGGGAGCGGTGATGGCAACAGGTGCATTTATCTTTTCTATTAATTGCTATTAAAATTTAAAAAAAAATTAATTTCCAGGGGGCTAAGTAATATTTTTTCTGGAAAGGGGGCAGTAGGACAGAAAAGTTTGGGAACCACTGTTTTAAGCTATATCCCAGAATGACTGTGCACTGCTATCCCATTTCTCCACCAATGTATTTCTCTTGGTAGTTGTATAGTTGGAAAATCTTGAATCCCTAAAAACTACATTACCCAAACTTCCTTTCTGTATTATATAGAATGTATTTCCTTTTGTCTCTGTTTGCATGATCACATTTTGTATAAGTTCTGAAGCTCTATCTCATTCTTCCTCTTTTTTGCTCTTGGGAGTGGACTGGATTAGTTTAGCACCTTTTCACTCTAGTTTTTTATGTTAATTATTATTGATAAATCTTTATTAAATATAATATCTTAGTTATTGAATATTAATTTTAATCTGTATAATTTTGGCTAACCATGATGGGTTAGAATTCTTAATATTTTTAAGTGAGATTTTCAGTTAAGTTAGTAAGTTTTTTCTCTGGCCACGCCTACCCATCTGCTTTCCGTCAGTCCCCTACCACCTGTCTCCTGCTGCCACAGCTGCTTCCCATCCATCTGCTTGAGCTGCTGTTGTTACTGCTTCTCCCACCCATCCTGCAGTCCCTGCTTGCTGCGACTGGAGCCGCTGCTGAGAGTCTACCAATCTGAGCTGTTTTTTTTTTTTTTTCCCCCAAGAGGGTGACATATAAAAGCATCTTTCCACCCCAATCCCTTTCCCCACCACACGTGGACTTTCCAGCCTGTGTTAGCCATTTTTTAAGCCAAAGTCTTAAGCTGATCCTGGCATCTTGGCTGAGAGAGACTTGCAACTCAGGAATTTTTTTTTCCCCACAAGAAGGGGACTCCTCTACCATTTCTTTTGAGGGCAAATAGATAAAAAAATCAGTAGATTTGAAATAATTTTTAGGAAATAAGCCTGCTTTTCCCTTCTCTCTCCTAACTCACAACACCAAGTAGTTTTTTAGAAGCCTAGTCCTTAATACGCAAATACCCTATTGTCCCCCCTAGTAATTTTGCTCTTCTCTCTATTTACTCTGTAAACAAACTCCATTCCGTGTCTTTTTGAAGACAAAATGCTATTGCAAAGTATGCTTGAATCTCTGCAGTTTGAATTCCTAGAGCTAACTAGTGAATATTGGTTCTGCTTGATCTTTTTAGTAGCAGTTTGTATCTTCATTGGTTATTATCATCCTGGTTCCTTCCCCTCAAGAAGAATATGCACAAAGCTATTCTGTTTAAATTAGATGCCAAACTGAAATATTTTGACAAAGTTTTGAAAGTCTTAAATGCTCACAACAAGCAGAGTGGAAGTTCTACCCAGTGGGTATATGAAAAACTCAAGATGGGTGACAAAAGAAATGCAAATGGTTGATTTATATGGAGGGAGGGGAAAGAACCTTAAAAGAGATTTGGAAATGTATTGCTTGCTAATCATTTTCAGCTTCTCCCCTCAAGATAGTAAACAAGTCTATTTGGATTGGTAAAAAGGATTTTTGACTACACTGCTTTTATCTTGTCATTTGCTTATATTATTGTATTTGCTGATTTCTTTGAGGTTTAAATTTTTTAAGTTTATCTGTATTAATCTAATTAATATCTATTCTGTTATATAATTCTTTATCTGTACTGTTTCCCTATGATTTTACTGAATAACATATCATTGTAAAAAAGCCCATAAATCTTATGCATCCTGGATTTGTCATCTCAAATATTGAGGTCACATGTTGCTTATACAACCTTTGGAGAATTTAATGAGCTAAATATCTCAATTGTTTTTAAAGGTCCATTTTGTAGCTTAAATGAAGTGCAATGGTATTATTATATATCCCCACCTCCACATTTATAAAAATATAATGGATGAAATATATACCAGTCTCATACGAGAGGAGCTGGGAAGGGGTTCCTAGGGTGTTGTACTCCTAGAAGGCTCCCAAGAGGGAGCATTCCCCAGGTAGCAAGTGGCTTCTGAATGATTTAATGGTTTTATCTTTTAGCTTATTCTACTCTTCTACCAGAAGGATTTAAATTCTTGGTGATATTATAGACCCAAAATAGGTATTCATCAGCAGCTGCAAAGGTTGAATGATTTGCTATACCTGTAAAATTTGTGACAAGTATCCATCAGTTCATAGGGTTTAAATATCACACAGCAAGTGGCAATATATAAACTCATATGAATCCTATATAATAATGGGTTTGTTTGGTATCGTTATTAATTGGGCTGTTCGGAATTTTGGGAATTTGGTACTTTATTTGAATTGTGTTATCTACTCTACTACTATTTTGTTTATATATATATGTTCTTTTACAAAAATCATTTACACTCACACAGTGGTTCCTGGACAAGTTTAAAAAGGAAATGGATCTCATTTTTTCATGAAGAACTTTGTATTCTACCTCTCCTTGGCTGACACAGTGTGTCACTGATTATAAGATACATATTTTTGATTTTTAAAACATTATCACTGTTTTATTCGTATTAGCAATATAGTGCATGAGTACTTTGAAGTACATATAATCAATATTAATCTTTTTTTGATTTTGCAGTAATATAAGTTTAAAGTACTTTTGTTTTAATGCAAATACATACCCCAAAAGCTTTAAACTATAGAATAATGCCATTGTTTGTTTAAAAAAATATGGGACTTTGCTTACTGATACTGTCTGATTCCAGAAGAAGAGAATACAAAAAGAGCCACTATACAGTGCCAAAGAAGCACAAAGCTACCTGTACAGTGCCAATCAAGCACAAGGTCAAAGAGGCAAACCAATCCCAGTGGGATTGATGTAATTTTGAGCTTAAACAAGAGGACTTGAACTTGTTTGGGGTTCAAGGTTGCAACTGTTTTGACATATGTCAGAAGCAGGTCTTTCTCTGAACCACATTCTAACAAGTACCTCTTTAGCTGCCATTGTGGCTCCTATAATCTAGTCTCTTTTCTGTCTTTCATAGTGTGAAAAACTTTCTGTAGTCCTGATTAGGTAACTGCATAATTGCATAAATCACTTTCATTGGGTTCTGATTCAAGGACCCAATAGTTTTGTTTTTCCTTTACTTAGATTTTTTAGACATAATAAGACTTTGATATTTTATATTTCATCCGCAAGTTACTTTTTCTCTTTTGTTTAGATTTTTTTGTTTTTAATTTCTTTTGCAAATTGATTCATATACCTCATAACTCAGCCATGCATCCCTGAGTGATCCCTGTGTTATTATCCACCTCAGGGGGGGACTATGCTATTGTTGTGAACTTTGATTTTAATTTGAACAATTTTAGGATAATAAACTTACTACCTCCCAGAATCCAGAAGGCACCATGAAGATGCCTACAGAGACCACATGCTGCACCAAAAGATCCATATTGGACTTTGGAATGTGAAATTGAACTATGGGGTGGTTGAAAGCATTTGTTTTGAATGTATACTTTTATGCCAAAGGGAATTGCCCCAAACTGGCTTATTACCAATACAGCAATCATTGATTTTGTTCTCTTTTTCCTTTTATCCACAAATTATTGCATTTTTTAAGTTGACTATATTTTCATGATCCATTTGGGAGACTGGTCTCCCAAAGGATCACAGGGGGAATGTATAGTTGGAAAATCTTGAACCCCTATAAAAACTACATTACCCAAACTTCCTACCCAAATTACCTAGAATACTTTTCCTTTTGTCTATGTTTGAGTGGTCACATTTTGTATAAGTTCTGAGGTGCCACCTTGTTCTTCCTCTGTTTTGCTCTCAGGAGTAGGCTGGGTTAGTTTAGCATCTTTTCACTCTAGTTTTTTATGTTAATTATTATTAATAAATCTTTATTAAATATAATACCTTAGTTATTGAATATTAATTTTAATCTCTATATAGTGTTCATCTTTTCTGGCTGTTTTTCCATCTTCTCAGGATAACTAGGCTTTCTTGTAGGTAAGCCCTGTTGTAAAGATAATATTGCATCTTATTACCCTGCTTATCTTTGATTCCTCTAAATAATCTCTTTGTCCTTTTCTACAAAGTCTTTGTAAAGAAACATGGAGTGAATCTGATTGGAAAACTTTTTGTCTAGACTTTCTTTTTTTTTACTTTCTCAGTCATGGAGGAGGAATGCAATTAAGAAGCTTCCTGCCCTCCATTCTTATCCACTTATCCACTTCTTTGGTTTTTATCTCTAAAATATTTCGCCAAGCCAAGCCAAGCCAAAAACAAACAAACAAACAAACAAAACAAAAACAGTGACTTTTTCCCAATTGAGGGTTACTTGAAGGTGAAACCTGTTTTTGGTGGAAGATATATTATTGCAAGCTAAGTTAACATACTAGAGAACTGATGTTTGTTTAATAAAAGAATGGAAGCTGTATCCCAGAATGATTGTGCACTGCTATCCCACTTCCCCACCAATGTACTTCTCTTGATAGTGCTCACCTTTTCTGGCTGTTTTTCCATCTTCTCAGGATAACTAGGCTTTCTTGTAGGTAAGCCCTGTTGTAAAAAATAAGATTGTATCTTATTACCCTACTTATCTTTGACTCCTCTAAACAATCTCTTTGTCCTCTTTTATAAAGTCTTTGTAAAGAAACCTGGAGTGAATCTGATTGGAAAACTTTTTGTCTAGACTTTCTTTTTCTGACTTTCTCTGTCATGGAGAAGGAATGCAATTAGGAAGCCTCCTAACCTCTATTCTTATCCATTTATCCACTTCTCCTTTGGTTTTTTCCTCTAAAACACTCAAGCAAGTGCAAAAAAGTGACCTTTTCCCAATTAAGGGCTACTTGACAGTGCAACCTGTTTTTGGTGGAAGAGGTTTTATTGCAAGCTAAGTTACACATTGGAGAACTGATGTTTGTTTAAGCTGTATCCCAGAATGATTGTGCACTCCTATCCCACTTCCCCACCAATGTACTTTTCTTGGTAGTGCTCACCTCTTCAGGCTGTTTTTCCATCTTCTCAGGATAACTACGTTTTCTTGCAGGTAAGCCCTGTTGTAAAGGATAATATTGCATCTTATTACCCTGCTCATCTTTGACTCCTCTAAACAATCTCTTTGTCCTCTTCTACAAAGTCTTTGTAAAGAAATCTGGAGTAAATCTGATTGGAAAACTTTTTGTCTGGACTTTTTCTGACTTTCTCAGTCATGGAGGAGGAAGGCAATTAGGAAGCTTCCTGCCCTCCATTCCTAACTTATCCACTTCTCCTCTGGTTTTCTCCTCTAAAACACTCAAGGAAAGGAAAAAAAAAAAGAAAAAAGTGACCTTTTCCCAGTTAAGAGCTACTTGAAAGTGAAACCTGCTTTTGGTAGAAGAGGTATTATTGCAAGCTAAGTTACACATTGGAGAACTGATGTTTGTTTAAGCTGTATCCCAGAATGACTGTGCACTCCTATCCCACTTCCCCACCAATGTACTTTTCTTGGTAGTGCTCACCTCTTCAGGCTGTTTTTCCATCTTTTCAGGATAACTAGGCTTTCTTGCAGGTAAACCCTATTGTAAAAGATAATATTGCATCTTATTACCCTGCTTATCTTTGACTCCTCTAAACAATTTCTTTGTCCTCTTCTACAAAGTCTTTGTAATGAAATCTGGAGTGAATCTCATTGGAAAACTTTTTGTCTAGACTTTCTTTTTTTTGACTTTCTCAGTCATGGAGAAGGAATACAATTAAGAAGCTTCCTGCCCTCCATTCTTAACTTATCCACTTCTCCTTTGGTTTTCACCTCTAAAACACTCAAGCAAGTGCAAAAAAAGTGACCTTTTCTCAATTAAGGGCTACTTGAAAGTGCAACCTGTTTTTGGTGGAAGAGGTATTATTTTCAAGCTAAGTTACACATTGGAGAACTGATGATAAGCTGTATCCCAGAATGACTGTACACTGCTATCCTACTTCCCCACCAATGTGTTTCGCTTGGTAGTGTTCACCTTTTCTGGCTGTTTTTCCATCTTCTCAGGATAACTAGGCTTCCTTGTAGGTAAGCCCTGTTGTAAAGGATAATACTGCATCTTATTCAAGAGGGTCTGGTATTCATCTTGGTCACATTCATTTTATTCTTCTACTCTTCAGGGAAAAAGGAGGCTATGGATATATCTGGAATGACCTCCTTCCAAAATTACTCTGAACTGTCACCCTGAGCCTGACTTTATTTTGTGACTTGGTGTGTTCTCATCAATCTTTTTGATATAATCCAAAGACTCTTGGAAAGAAAACTGCAGAGTGGTGTTTTTTTTTGGGGGGGGGGGAGGTTTTGAGAAGTCACTGTTTTGATTTGTTTTCTTTATTTTCTCAGTCACCTTGTAAGAACCGTGGTATACAGTCTCCTGGCCTCCTCTGCCACCCATTTTTTCTTTAGTTTCTAGATCTAAAATGACCAATTAACAAGCAAGTAGCTAGCCAACCTCAAAGTGGTGCTGCTGAAATTTGGAGACAATGTCCAGTTAGATTGACTTTCTTCTGGAATCTCTATTTTTACATAAAATAGTAAGGGAAAAATAGTGATCTTTGCCTCAATCAGTATTACTGTAAAGTCAAAATTGGCTTTGGTTAGAAAATAGGTAGAGTTGAATGGTGATCAGGAGGCTTATGGGCGAGTTTGGTCTAAAATTTTAGAATTTCATTAGCTAATTGGAAGATTGCTATCTCACTGAGAAATAATGGGCAGGTAAATTACAGAAGAAATGTCCAGAAGTGTTTCCCCTCCACAAAATACCATTCTCTTGGATTTGCTCACCTTTTCTCCCATTGGTTGGATCTTCTCAGTAAAACTGAGCTTTCTTGGAGGTGAGACCTGATGCACCTCATTCTGAAAATTCAGATTTTCATCTTTGGGTTCCCTCACAATAGCTTTCTCCTACTCATCATGGAAATCCAGAAATCATAATTTAAATATGACTTAAAAGTATTCTGACCTCATGCCCTGACTCTGCATGTCTTTGGCTCTTCTAAAAATCTCTTTAACTTTTTCTACATAGACTTTTCAAGCGAACTGGAGTGAATTTTGTGGGAAAACTCACTGTGATGACTTTTTTCCTGACTTCCCCACTCACTTAGGGGAAATTAAGTTAAGTAGCCACCTGTCCTTCTCTCTCATCTTCTTGCAATTTCATTTTCACCTCTAAAACCATCAACCTAAGCTACAAGTTAGCCAATATCAGATATAGGGTGATAAAAGGCTGTGGAAAGACTTGGTAGTAGGGAGCTACCATTCAACTGATATTTTAAAAATCATTCTGTCCATGAAAGTAGTGACATTTTCATTAATCAAGGGTGAAAGTGAAATCTGACTTTGGTAGAGTAGTTGGGATCACAAGGTGAACAGGAATCTTGAAGGCTGGATCATGGGATTTTAGACAATTACTCACTGGGGGACTGATGCTTGTTTGACAAATGAGTGGAGGTTATGTTACAGAATGAATGTGCAGATTTATCATACTTCCCCATAATTGTGTTGCTCTTGGTTCTGCTCACCTCTTCTGGCAGCTTTTCTACCTTCTTTTCAGGAGAACTAGGCTTTCTTGTAGGTGAGCCCTGTCATAATGGATAATATTGCATCATAGTTAACAAGGTTGTTTTCTCATCTTGGGCTCATTCAATCTATCCTTCTACTCTTCAGAGAAAAATAAGGATGCAGATATCTGGAATGACCAGTCACTAAAATACTCATTACTATCCCCCTGATCCAGAGTCCTATACTCCCATACTTGTTGGTATGTTCTCATCAATCTCTGATGTACTCTAAAGACTCTTGCAAAGAAAATTGGAGCAAGTTTGTTTGGAAAAGTGACTTTCTTGACTTGCTTTCCTTACTTCCTTAGTCACCTTAAAAGCAGGGTAAGTAGTTTCCTACCCTCCACTTCCACCCATTTTTCCTTTAGTTCCCAGTTCTAAAACAACCAATTAAGGAAGCAAGCAGTTAGCCAATATCCAAGAGGTGGTGCTAAATTTTTGGGAAAACATTTGTTATATTGGTGTTCTTCTGGAATCTCTATGTTTACAAGTGTTCCCTCTGGGGGGAAAATATGGACCTTTGCCTCAATGAGTGAGACTGTTAAGTGAAACTTAGGTTGGATTGTGAGCAAGAAGCCGAGGGGTATGCTTGGTCACAGAATTTTATATTTTCATTTCCTACTAAAAAGTTTTATACCTCAGTGACTAAGGATGGACAGCTAAATTACAGAAGGAAATTTCTAGACTTTTTCCCCATCCATAATTCTATCATCCTCTTGGATTTTCTCACCTTTTCTCCCTTTGGTTGCATCTTACGTGAGATATGATGCAATGGAGAATATTGCATCTTATCTTCTGATTCGCTTCCAATATCCTCTTCCTATTCATCAAGTAATTCCATATGTTGGGACTTACACGAGACTTTCAAAGCTCATACCTCATTCCCTCACACCCAGTAGGACCCTACATATCTTTAAATCTTCTAGAACAATCTTGTTGACCTCTTGTACAACCTTGTAAAAAAGAAACAACTTTACAACCTTGTAAAGAAAACTGGAGTGAGTGATTTTAAAACTGATTGCCTTGACTTTTTTTTTCTAATTTCCTCACTAAATGAAGTTAAGAAAACTCCTGCCCTCTATTCTTATCCACTTCTCCACTTCTCCTTTGGTTTTCAAACTAAAACAATCCAACAAGCAACTAGTTTTCCAGTATCTGCTAGAAGGAGAGGATCATGTTGTGCAAAGACTAGGTGGTGGAGGGCTCTTATTGAATTGATATTTTAAAAACATTCTTTCCACAAAAGAAAAGTGAACTTTTCCTAATCAAGGATGACATGAATATGAAACCTGCTTATTGTAGAATATATAGAATTACAAGTTGACAAGGAGGCTCAAGGAATGGTCTTGGTCATGGAATTTTAGACCTTAATTGCACAATGAGGAACTGATGCTTGTTTGACAATGGAATGGGGAATTCTGGGAAGATGGTGGATTAGATGGAGCAAAACCATACCCTTCCACACTGAGATAAAAATAAAGCACTTTGAGGAGAAAAAAAACACAAATCTAACAACAGGACAGAGCTGGAGGATCCTCCTGCTGGACTCAGCTCAAGAGGTACACAAAAAGAAAAAGCCTGAATTCTTGAACTGTTGGGTTTGAGGGTAAGGAAGAAGGAAGATCCCAGGACCCCCTCCCCCACATGCTGTGCTGAGTCTCCAGTGGCTCCTGAAATCTCTGGGCAGGCAAATGCACTAGTCTGGAGAGAGGGCCTTCCTGGCACAGCTGTGCCAATCTCAGGGTGGCAGGGAGGTGGCTAGAGGAGAAATACAGAGAGGGCAACCTAGACATAACAAAAACACTGCATCTTGCCCCCCCCCCAACCTTCTCTCGAGGTTTTGTTCTCAGGGTATATCAAGCTCTACACATCAACCCCTCCCTGGCTTAATCCCATCAATAGGGGCAAAAGAACTCTTCAGAGGGCAGGGAAGCTCCAACACTGTTCCTGAATAGACTGCAGAGAAAGTAGCTACAAACCTCTTTTGCCGTCTGGAGAAGATTTTACATCAGAGCTCATTAAAACCATCTGCTTAACCTAATCATTCAGCAGAGCAGAGAAAGAGCCCACTCAGGACAAAATAACCCAAAGATCCAGCAAATAAATTAGAGGAACAAGATTGCAGCCAATTACAGGAGGGAAAGAAGGAAAAAATATGAGTAAACAACAGAAAAAGGAAAAAGAAATTATAATTGATAGCTTCTTTCCAGGAAGTGAACAAAAAGCAAATGAAACAGAATACCAAGGAACTCCAAGCAAAAACACAGAAACTCCAGTGAATTGGACACAATTTGGAAGAACTCAAAATACAATTCAAAAAACAATTAAGAGAGGCTGAAGACAATTGTAAAAAGGAAATATATGAACTAAAACAAGAAAATAGTGTCTTGAAAGCCAAAATTGACCAGCTTAAAAACGAGGCAAAGAAGGTGAAAGATGACCTACAAAGAAAATCAGACCAGAAGGAGAAGGATGACCAAAACACCAGGAATGAAATTCAGTCTTTAAAAATTAGAATTCAACAACTAGAAACAAATGAGTTCACAAGGCAGCAAGAATCTATAAATCAAAATCAAAAGAATGAAAAATTTGAGGAAAATATGAAACACCTCATTGGCAGAACCTTAAATCTGGAAAACAGATTGCAGAGAGACAATTTAAGAATTATTGGTCTACTAGAACATCATGACAAAAATAAAATCCTGGACATCATCCTACAGGAAATTTTCCAAGAAAACTGCCCCAACATCCTCAAACAAGAGGGAAAAGTAGAGATTGAAAAAATCCACAGATCACCTCCTACATTTAATCCACAATTGACCACACCCAGGAATATTATAGCCAAATTAAAAAACTACCAGACCAAGGAAAAAACATTACAAGCTGCTAAGAAGTCATTCAGATACCAGGGAACCATAGTTACGATAACATAGGATCTGGCTGCATCTTCATTGAAGAACCGAAAGGCATGGAATATAATATTCCAGAAAGCAAGGGAACTGAGTCTACAACCAAGAATCAACTATCCAGCAAAACTGACTATATTCTTACAGGGGAAAGTATGGTCATTTAATAAAATTGAAGACTTCCAAGCATTCATAAAGAAAAAACTGGACTTAAACAGAAAATTTAATGTCCAAACACAGAACTCAAGAGAATCACCAAAATATAATTAAGAGGGGGGGGGGAAACAAAACACAAAACCTTTTTTTTTTTAAGGGATCCAAAAAGTTCAAAGGATTTGTATCCCTAAAAGAAATGATGATATGGGTAACTCTTAAAATTTGTTATTATCATCAGGGTAGCTAGAAGAAGTATACTTAGAACAGTGACAAACTACAGAGGATGAAATGTCAAGATATATATATATATAT
>NC_058131.1:45043564-45094506 GCF_016433145.1 Gracilinanus agilis
ATATATATATATATATATATATATATATATATATAACTAGAGGCAAAAAAGAGGATAGTATTAAGAGAAATGGGAAGAGACAAAATGGAATAAATTCATATTCCATAAAGAAGCACATGGTGGGATCTGGGGAGAACATCAATATACTGGAAGGGTAAAGAGGTTGGAGACAGGAAATATTTAATTCTTATGTGCATTGAAATTAACTCAAAGAGGGCAGAGAATTGATTCATGCCCTGTAGAGAAGTAGAAGGTTAACAAACAGACTGGTGGGGAGGGAACCAATACTAGGGAGGGAGTGTGTGTGGGTAGCTTAAAATGATCCTAAAGAAAAATAAGGGTGGAAAATAAGAAGGCAGAAAGGAAAGTAAGATAAGGGAGGGGATTAGGGGGACTGATTAAAAACAAAACACTAGTATAGAAGGAAATAGTGAAAGAAGAAAGGACAGGACAAGGAGAGGGAATCAAAATGTTGGGGAATACACAGTTGATAATTATAACTCTGGATGTGAATGGAATAAACTTGCCCATAAAACAGAAGCAAATAGCATAGTGGATTAGAAACCAAAAATCCTACCATATGTTGTGTACAAGAAACACACATGAGGCAGATAAACATACATAGGGTAAAATTAAAAGGCTGGAGCAAAATCTATTGGGCTTCAACTGAGAAAAAGAAGGCAGGAGTTGCAATCATGATATCTGACAAAGCCAAAGTAAAAACAGATCTGGTTAAAAGAGATAGGGAAGGTAATTACATCCTGATAAAAGGCAGTATAGACAATGAAGAAATATAAATACTCAACAGGTATGTATGCACCAAATGGTATAGCATACAAATTTCTAAAGTAGAAACTGGCGGAGTTCAAGGAGGATATACATAGAAAAACTATACTAGTGGGAGACCTGAACTTTCCCCTATCAGATCTAGATAAACCAAACCAAAAAATAAATAAGAAAGAGTTAAGAGAGGTGAATGAAATCCTAGAAAAATTAGTTAATAAATATGTGGAGAAAAATAAATAGGGACAAAAAGGAATATACCTTCTATTCAGTAGCATATGGTACATTCACAAAGACTGACCATGTACTAGGGCATAGAAACATGGCAAACAAATGCAAAAGAGCAGAAATAATAAATGCAACCTTTTCAGATCATAATGCAATAAAAATAATAATTAGTAAGGGTATAAGGATAGGCAAATCGCAAATTAATTGGAAACTAAATAATATGATTCTCCAAAATCAGTTAAATAACAAATCATAGAAACAACTAATAATTTCATAGAAGAGAAGGACAATGATGAGACATCCTAACAAAATATGTGGGATGTAGCTAAAGCAGTACTCAGGGGGAAATTTATATCCTTGAGTGTATATATTAACAAATTAGGAAGGGCAAAGATCATTGAATTGGGCATGCAAATCAAAAAAACTAGAAAGCGAATAAATTAAAAATGCTCAGATGTAAACTAAATTAGAGATCATAAAAATTAAAGGAGAAATTAATAAAATCAAAAGTAAAAGAACTATTGAATTAATAAATAAGATCAGAAGCTGGTACTTTGAAAAAACAAATAAAATTGACAAAGTACTGGTCAATCTAATACAATGGAATGGAGCCTAGATCCTAGAATGTCTGCGCAAATTTGTCCCATTTCCCCACCTCTTTCCTGTTTTTGGTTCTGCTCACCTCTTCTGGTTGCCTTTCCATCTTCTTCTCAGGATAACTAGGCTTTCTTGTAGGTGATCCCTATTGCAATGGATAATATTGTTTCTTAGTCATGTTGTGAGGAAGT
This sequence comes from Gracilinanus agilis, assembly GCF_016433145.1. Classification (NCBI taxonomy): domain Eukaryota; kingdom Metazoa; phylum Chordata; class Mammalia; order Didelphimorphia; family Didelphidae; genus Gracilinanus; species Gracilinanus agilis. The sequence continues at coordinate 45,045,364 of NC_058131.1, forward strand.
TTACTAAATTATTATTTAGGAGACCTAGCAAGCAACAGTCAAGAGGGTCTGGTTCTCATCCAGAGGTTCATTTAATCCTCCTTTTCTTCAGGGAAAAACAAAGCTCTAGATATCTAGAATGACCTTTCCCTTAAATTGTTTAGAACTGTTAAGAGTGAGCCAGAGTCCCAAACTTTATCCTTTGATCTGTTGGTCTGTTCTCATCAGTTTCTTTGATTTGTTCTCAAGAACTCTTGGCAAAGTAAACTTCAGTGAGTTTTTTTTGAAGAAAGGACTATCTTGACTTGTTTTCCTCATTTCCTCACTAAGCTAGGAGTATAAGTGGGCTAAGTAGTCTCCTTCCCTCCACTGCCACCCAGTTCTAAAACAACAAATTAATTAACCAAGCAACAAGGCAATTTAAAAAAGGAGGTGCTAAATATTTTGGGCAAGGTACAGCTAAATTGGAGTTCTTCTGGAATCTTTATTTTTAAAATTTTCATTCCAAGGGGCAGATAGTGCCCTTTGCCTTAGTGAGTGTGACTAGATAGTGAAACTTGGCTTTGGTCAGAAAATAGAGAAGATTGGCTGGTGAGCAACAAGCTCAGCAGTGAGCTTGATCATAGAATTTTAGACTTTCATCTCCTATTGGAAGGTTGACACCTCAATGGCAAAGGATGAGCAACTAGATTACAGAAGGAAATGTCTAGACCTGTTCCCCATCCAAAACACTAGTGCTCTTGGATCTGCTCACCTTGTCTCCCTTTGTTTGCATCTTCTCTGTAAAACTGACCTTTCTTTGTGGTGAATCCTGATGCAATGGAGAATATTGCATCTCATCCTGGAGATCCAGGCTCTCATCCTTGGGTTCACTCATAATATCTTCCTCCTAGTCATTATGGAAGTCCAAACATCAGGACTTACCTGAGACTTCATATGCTCACACTCCCATGCACTGACTCCCAGTTGGACCCTGCATGTCTTTGGCTGTTCTTCACAATCTCTTTAACCTCTTCTAATATAGACTTATAAAGACAACTGGAATGTGTTTGGTTGGAAAACTGACTGTCTTGGCTTTCTTTTTTCAGACTTCCTCACACACATAGGAAGAATGAAATTAGGTAGCCTCTTGTCCTTCATTCTCACCCTTTTTCCTTTTGACTTTCACCTCTAAAACAATGAACCAAACAACCAGTTAGCCAATATCAGATAGGAGGTTATAAAACTTTGTGCCAAGACTACATAGTTGGGGGCTACTATTTGATACTTTAAAAATCATTTTGTTCATGAAAAAAATGTGACTTTTTCCTATTCAAGGGTGACATGAAAGTGACTTTAGAAGAAGGTGAATCAGGACAGGAGGAAAGGTTTGGGTCATAGGATTTTAGACATTACATACTAGAGGACTGATGCTTGTTTGACTAAGGAGTGGAGGTTATATACCAGAATGAATGTGCAGCGTTATCCCACTTTCCCACCACTGTGTATCTCTTGGTTCTGCTCACCTCTTCTGGCTGCCTTTCCATCTTCTTCTCAGGATAACTAGGCTTTCTTGTAGGTGAACCCTGTCATAATGGATAATATTGCATCATAGTCAACTTGATCTGGTTCTCATCTTGGGCTCATTCAATTTATCCTCCTACTCTTCAGAGAAAAACAGGGCTGCAGATATCTGGAATGACCTGCCACTAAAATTGGTCTGTACTATCACCATGCTCTAGACTCCTATACTTTATCCTGTGACTTGTTGATATGCTTTCATCAGTTTCTTTGACGTATTCTAAAGACTCTTACAAAGAAAACTAGAGTGAGTTGCTTTGGAGAAGTGACTGTCTTCAGTTGTCCTTACTTCCTCAGTCACCTTGTAGGAAGCAGGGTATGTAGTCTGTCCTCCACTGCCAATCATTTTTCCTTTAGTTTTCAGTTCTAAAATGACCAATTAAGCAAGCAAGCAGTTAGCCAACCTCAAAGAGGAGGTGCTAAATTTTGGGGGAAAGGTCCAGTTCCCTTGATGTTCCTCTGGAATCTCTATTTTTACAAATGTTCCCGTTAAGAGGAAAATGGAGACTTTTATCTCAGTGTGTAAAGTGAAACTTGGCTTTGGTCAGAAAATAGGGAGGGTTGAATGGTGAGCTTGGTAATAGAATTTTAGGCTTTCATTCCTATTGGAAAGTTGATACCTCACTGACAAAAGATGGGCAGCTAGGTTACAGAAATGTCTAGAGCTGTCACCCCTATCAGAAATGTAACATGATTTTGGAGCTTCTCCTCACCTTTTCTCCCTTTGGTTGGATCATTTTCTCAGTAGAATCAAGTTTTCTTGGAAGTGAGATTGGATGCAATGGGGAATACTGCATCTCATCCTGGAGGTATTGACTCTCATCCTCTGGTTCACTCCTAACATCTTCCTCCTATTATGGATGTTAAGACATTAGGACTTAAAGGGAGAATTAAAATTGTTCAATATCATGCCATGACTCCCAGTAGGACCCTGCATGTCTTTGACTCTTCTCCACCATCTCTTTAACCTCTTTTACAAAGACTTTCGAATGATATTGATGAGAAAAGTGATTGTCTTAACTACTTTTTCTGCCTTCCTCACTCACATAGGAGGAATGAAGTTAGATTCTCTCCCACCATTCATTCTCACCCTCTTCCCCTTTAGTTTTCACATCTAAAAACGATCAACTAAGCAACCTGTTAGCTGGTGTCAGATAGGTGAGAATAGGTTGTACCAAGGCTAAGTAGTTGGGGGCTATTCTTAAATTGAGATTTAAATTTAATAAATTTAATTTTATTATTAAATTTTTAAATTAAATTTAAATTTTTAATTAAATTTAAAATAAATTAAAATAAATTAAATTATTAAATTTAAAATAAACAATGAATTTAATTTAATAAATAATAAGTTTAATAAATTTAAAAAATCATTCTGTCCATGGGAAAAAGTGACCATTTCCTAATCAATTCCTTAAATTGAATTTAGTATAGTAGTTGAGATAGTAAGGTGAACAGGAAGCTAGAAGAAAGGGCTTGGTCATGGGATTTTAGGTATTATATACTCTGGTACTGATGCTTGTTTGACTAAGGAGTGCAGGTCATATACTAGAAAGAACTTGAAGATCTATCCCAATTTCCCATCATTGTGTTTCTCTTGATTCTGCTCACCTCTTCTGGCTGTCTTTCCATCTTCTCAGGATACTTAGGCTTTCTTGTAGGCAAGCCCTGTAATAATAATATTGCATCATAGTCAACAGGTCTTTTTCTCATCTTGGGCTCATTCAATCTATCCTTCTCTTAGGGAAAAAGGCAGCTCCACTTATCTGGAATGACCTGTCGCATATATTACTTAGAACTATCATCCTTAGCCTGAGACCCATACTTCATCCTGTGATTTTCTGGTGTGTTCTCATCAATCTTTTTGATGTAATCTAAAGACTCTTGCAAAGAAAACTGGTATGAGTTTGTCTGGAGAAGTGACTGTCTTTACTTGTTTTCCTTATTTCCTTGAAAGCAGGATACATGCACTCTTTGCCTCCATGGCCACTCTCATCTTCTCCTTTAGTTTCTACTTCTAAAACAAGCAATTAAACAACTAAGCAGTTAGTCAAACTCAAACATGGTATCCTAATCTTGGGTCCAAGGTCAGGTACGTGGAGCTCCCTCTGTAATCTATAATTTTAAAAGTATTCTCTCTGAGACAAAATGGTGACCTCTGACTAGGTGAGTTACCTAGAAAGTAAAACTTGGCTTTGGTTAGAAAATAATAGGTAGGGTTGGATGGTGAATAGCAAGATGAGGGGGAGCTTAATCATAGAATTTTAGGCTTTTATTTCCTACTGGAAGATTGAAACCTGAGTGAGGAAGGGTGGACAGTTAGATTACAGAAAGAATGTCCATAAATGTTCCTCATTCTCAAAACTAGTGCTTTTGACTCTGCTCACCATTTTACCCTGTTTTGATCATCTCATCAGTAGAACTGAACTATCTTAAAGGTGAGTCCTGATACAATGGAGAATATTGCATCTCATCCTGGAGATCCCAGCTCTCATACTTGGGTTCACTCAAAATATTTTTCTCCTACTCATCAGGGAAGCTCAGACATCAGGACTTAACTAAGATTTAAAATGCTCAAACCTATTGCTCTCAATTCAAATAGGGTCCTGCATGTCTTTGGCTCTTCTCCACAATTTCTTAGACTTCTTATACAAAGTCTTTTAAAGAGAACTGGAATGAACTTGGTGGGAAAACTGACTGTCTTGACTTTCTTTTTCTCACTTCCTCAGTCACTTAGGAGGAATGATGCCCTTCAATCTTTCCCAAAATTTTGTGGTCTTCCCCTTTAAAACAATCAACCAAACAACCAGTTAAACAGTTTTGGAAGGTGATATTCCAAGACTTGGTAGCTGAAGGCTTATACTAAATAGTTATTTTAAAAATAATTCTGTCCATGGAAAAATTAGAACTTTCCCTAACAATGGGTGACAGGACAGTGAAAACTGACTTTAGTAGTGCAAGAGGATTGCCAGCTGATTAGATAAGTAGGCTTGGTCCTGTGATTTTAGGCCTTAATTATAAGCAGAGGATCTGATGTTTGATAAGGGAGCCTAGACCCCAGAATGTCTGTGCAGAGCTGTCCCAGTTTAGCACCACTGTGCTCCTCTTCTGTCTACTCACTTCTTTCAGCAGTCTTTCCACCATGGTCTCAGGATAACTAACCTTCCTTGTAGGTGAGCCCTGTTGCAATGGATAATATTGCACTTTACTGGAATAGGGTCTGGTTCCCATCCCTGGGTTCATTCAATCTATCCTTCTCATCTTCAGAGAAATAAAAACTCCAAACATCTAAAATGACCAGCCACTTGCCAAGAGTGACATTGCCTAGGCAGGTATGACTGGAAAGTGATACTTGGCTCTGGTCCAAAGATAGGTGGTGGGGTTGGATGGTTAACTGCAAGCTGAGGTGTGAATTTGAAAATAGAATACTTTCCTATCTCAGTGAAAATAATGGACAGCTAGATTACATAAGTTTACAGAATGGTTGGAAGGTGAGCAGCAAACTCAGGGTTGAGCTAGGTTATAGAATTTTAGACTCTCCTTTCCTAATATATGTTTGATATCTCAGTGACAAAGGGTGGGCAGTTAGATTGAAAAGAAATATCTTGAGCTTTTCCCCATCCACACCACTACTCTGCTCTTGGATATGTTCACCTTTTCTTCCTTTGGTTGGATCTTCTCAGCAGATCTGAGCTTTTTTGGATGCAGAGTAAAATACTGTATCTTATCCTAGAGATCCTAGCTCTTATTCTTAGATTCACTCCAGACATCTTCCTCCTAATCATGGAAGCCCAAATATAAGGGCTTACTTAAGACTTAAAATATTCAAACCTAATGACCTGAATTCCAGGACTTTGCATGTCTTTGGCCCTTCTCAACAATCTGTTTGACCTCTTCTACAAAGTCTTGTAAAGACAACAGTAGTGAATTTGGTGAGAAAGCTTACTGGCTTCTCTTTATTTCCTCCCTCATAACAGAGTAAATTTTAGTTTGTCCTGTACATCACTCTATTCTCTTGCCTTAAAGGTTTCACCTCCTTAACAATCCATCAAGGATTGCCATAAGGCAAAGTCATGTAGGAGGTGAGAAAATGTTGTGCCAATAAAAGGTAGTATGAGGCTCCTAATAAATTGATAATCTCAAGGCATTCCTTTCATGGGAAAAATAGTGAACTTTTCCAAATCAAGGGTCATATGAAAATGAAAGCTGCCTTTGGTAGATTAGGTAGTATTGCAAACCAACAAAAGGAAGCCATAGGAGCAGGCTTGCTCATGGAACTGTAGACCTTAAAGAAACAATGAGGACTGATGCCTCTTTGATAAGTGTGGATGCTAGATCCTAAAATGTCTGTGTACATCTGTGCCACTTCTCCCCCACTGAACTCCTCTTTGTTCTGCTCACCTCTTTTGGCAGTCTTTCCATGCTCTTCTCAGGAAATCTAGGCTTTCTTGTAGGTAAGCCCTATTGCAATGCATAATATTGCACCTTATTGGAACAAAGTCTCTTTCCCATCCCTGGGCTCATTCAACCTACCCTTATCATCTTCAGGGAAATCAAACCTCCAAACATCTAAAATGACCAGCCACTTGCCCAAAGTGACTTTGCCTATAGTGTGAGACTGGAATGTGACACCTTAGCCTGGTCAGAAAATAAGGAGGATTAGATGGTGAACATAAAAAGGAGGGTTAACCATTGTCTTGGAAATTTAGACCTTCATTTCTTGCTTTAAAGTGATACTTCAGTGAAAAATTATGGGAAGCTACATTATAGAAGGAATGAGCCAAATCTCGGAATGTCCCTTGCAGATCTGTCCCAATTCAGCACCACTGTGCTCCTCTTCTGTCTATTCACCTTTTTTGGCAGTCTTTCCACCATGGTCTTTTAGGTGAGTCCCATTGCAATGGATAATATTGCACCTTATTGGGATAGGGTCTGGTTCCCATCCCTGAGCTCATTTGACCGACCCTTCTCATCTTCAGGCATGTCAAACCTCCAAACATCTAAAATGACCAGCTATTGCCAGGCAAAGTGGAAAGTGACACTTGTTTCTAGTCAGAAAATAGGTAGGGTTGGATCAGAAGCAAGCTGAGAGATGGGCCTGGTTTTGGAATTTTAGACTTTCATTTGCTCCTGGGAGGTGATACTTCAGTTAAAAAATATGAGCAGCTAGATTAAAGGAGGAAAGTGCAAAGCCATTCCTGAACTATAAAAACATCATGCTCTTAAATCTGCTCACCTTTTCACCTTTTGGTTGGATGATCTCAGGAGAAATGAGCTTTCTTTGAATTGAGTCCTGATACAATGGAGGGTATTGCTTCTCATTCTGGAATTAATCTTTAGGTTGACTCCCAATATCTTCCTCCTACTCATTATGGAAGTCCAGACATCAGGACTTACCCAAGACTCAATATGCTGAAACTTATTGGCCTGAATCCCAGTAGGACTCTGCTTGTCTTTGGCTCTTCCCAACATTCTCTTTGACCTCTTGTAAAGACAACTGGAGTGAATATGGTAGGAAAGCTGACTGACTTTTCTTTCTTTTTTTAATTTCCTCCCTCAAAAAAAGAGTGAAATTTGTTTGCTCTTCACTCCAGGCCCTTGTTTTGATTTTGTTACCTCTAAAATAATCAACCAAGCAAAGTGTAAGCCCATGTCAGGTAGGAGGTTTGAAAAGATTGTGCCAAGATTAAGTTCTTGGGGGCTTCTATTAGACTGATATTTTTAAGAACATTCTTTCCTTGGGAAAAACTTAAGTTTTCATAATCAATGGAGACATATATTTTAAAGCTGCTTTTGGAAGAATAGATGGGACTGCAATCTGAAAAAGAAACCAAAGAGTAGGCTTGGTCATGTGATTCTAGGCCTTAATTAAACACTGTGGGACTGATGCCTCTTTGATAAAATACTGGAGACTAGATCCCAGAATGCCTGTGCAGATCTCTCCCACTTCTCTGCCACTCGGCTTCTCTTTGGTCTGCTTACCTCTTCTGAAAAACGCCTTTTCATCCTCTTCTCAGGATACCTAGGCTTTCTTGTAGGTGGACCCTATTGAAATAGATATTACATCTTATTTAATAGGGTCTGGTTCTCATCTCTTGGGTCATTTAATCTATTTTTCTCTTCTTCATGGAGATCAAAGTTCCTAACATCTAAAATGACCTGCCACCTAAATTGCTTGGAACTATCCCCCAGAACCAAAATCTCTCACTTTATCCAGTGGTTTGTTGATATATTCTCGCCAGTCTCTTTGATGTCTAATTTAAGCTAATGAAAAGAAAACTGGAGTCAATTTGTTTGGAGAAGCGACTGTCTTGATTTTTCTTTGCTTCCTCACTTACCTAGTCTGTATGTAGTCTTCTTCCCTGTACTGCCACCTCATTATCCTTTAGTTTCAAGTAGTAAAATAGCTAGTTAAGCAAATAAGCAGCCATCCTCAAATAGGAAGTGCTAAATTTTATGGATAAAGTCCAAATAGATTGAGAGTTTTCTGAAATCTCTGTTTTTAAAAGTGTTTTTCTGGAACAAAGTGGAAAAAAGTGACCTTTTCCTGATCAAGGATGACATAAAAGTGAAACCTAACTCTGATTGAATGGGTAGGATTGCAATATGACCACTATATTGGAGGAACAGCCTTGGTCATGGTATTATAGTCCTTAATTACATACTGGAGGATTGATGCCTTTTTGAAAAAGGAGTGTAGGCTAGATCCCAGGATTGTTTAGATGTGTCCACTCACCTCTTTTGGCTGTCTTTGGGTCTTCTTCTCAGGATATCGAGGCTTTCTTTTAGGTAAGCCCTGTTGTAATGGATAATATTGCTTCTTATTCAAATATGGACTGTGATCTGTTGGTGTGTTTTCATTAAACCACTTTCATGTATTCTAAAAACTTTTGGAAAGAAAACTGGATTGATTTCGTTTGGAGAAGTGACTGTCTTGATTCATTTTCCCTAGTTCCTCACTCACCAGCAGGAAGCAGGGTATGTAGTATCCTGCCCTTCTCTGCCACCTCAGTTCTCAGTTCCCAACCAATTAAGCACAAGCAGTTAGCCAGCTTTTAAGACAAGGTGCTAGATTTTGAGAATAAAGTTCAGGAAAATTGGGCTTCCTCTATAATCTCTATTTTTAAAAGTTTTCACTGAGGGGAAAATAGTGACCTCAGTGTGACTGGAAAGTGTAACAGGTTTGGTCAGAAAATAGGCAAGATTGGAAGGTGAGCAGAAGCTCAGGGTTGAGCTTGGTCATAGAATTTTAGACTCTCCTTTTCTAATGTATGTTTGATATCTCAGTGACAAAGGGTGGGCAGTTAGATTGAAAAGGAATGTCTAGAACTTTTCCCCATCCACACCACTACTCTGCTCTTGGATATGTTCACCTTTTCTTCCTTTGGTTGGATCTTCTCAGCAGACCTGAGCTTTTTTGGACGCAGTGTAAAATATTGCATCTTATCCCGGAGATCCTGGCTCTTATCCTCAGGTTCACTCCCAACATCTTCCTCCTAATCATGGAAGTCCAAATATAAGGGCTTACTTGAGACTTAAAATATTCAAACCTATTGATCTGAATCCCAGAAGGACTTTGCATGTCTTTGGCACTTCTCAACAATCTGTTTGACCTCTTCTACGAAGTCTTATAAAGACAATTGTAGTGAATTTGTTGGGAAAACTGCCTGTCTTGACTTTTTTTTTTAATGAGTTCCTAACTCTCAATAGGAGGAATGAGTTTAGGTAGCTTTCTGCTATATTCATTCCTATCCCCTTCTCTTTTGGTTTTCACCTCTTAACCAACCAAGAAAATAATTAGCCAATATCATATAGGAGGTGAGGAACAGGTTTGTTCAAAGACTTAGTAGTTGAGGGCTCTTATTAAATTGATATTTTAAAAAGAAGTCTTTCTGTAAGGAAAAAATGGCCTTTCCATAATCAACAGTGACATGGAAGTGGAAGTTGCCTTTTTTAGAATAGGTAGGATTGCAATCTGACCACCAAGTCTGAGGAACAGGCTTGGTCATGGGACTGTAGTCCTTAATTACACACTGGGGGATTGATGCCTTTTTGAAAAAGGATTAGAGGTTGATCCCATAATGACTGTTTAGATCTTCCTACTTCCCCACCACTGTGGTATTCTTAGATCTTTTCAGGATAACTAGGCTTTCTTATAGGTGAGAGCCCTTGTGAAACGCATAATATTGCATCTTATTCAGGAGTGTCTGTTTCTTATCCTCTGACTCATTGAACTTATCCTATTGTTCAGGGAAAAACAAAGGTCCCAGTTTCTGGAAGTTACTGATGTCTAATATGCTCATAACTCTCACTCTGAGCCAGTCTCCCATATTTTAAACTGTCATTTCCTGGTATCTTATCTTCAATCTCTCTGACCTTTTCTACAAACTCTTGCAAAGAAAATCAGAGTTTCATTGGAGAAGTGACTGTTTTGTCTTTTGTTTTCCTCACTTCCTCATTGACATTATGGGATTGAGGGTCAGTAGCTTCCTGCCCTCCACTTCCACCCTTTTCCTCCTTTGTTTTCTAGGTGTATAACTACCAAACAATCAGTTAGCCAACTTCAAAGAGGTGGTACATCATTGTGTCAAGGTCCAGGTGGTTTGATGTTCTTACAAAATTTATAATTTTAAATGTGCTCTCTATGAGGAGAAAAAAGAAACCTTTGCCTCAGTGAGTGTGCCATCTAAAATGCTCACACCTATATCCCTGAGCTACAATCCCATACTCAGTTTTGTAATCTCATCCCAGAGTCTCTGGCTCATTCAGTCTGTTCTTCTCCTACTCATCATGGAACAAAATCCCAGATATCAGGAATTACTTGCCACTTAAAATGTTCATAGGTATTGCCCAGAGGCACATCATCCTTTTATATCTTGGCCTGTTCTTATTTATCTCTTTCTTCTACAAGCTCTTCCAAAGGAAATGAGAAGTTTGGTTAGAAGACCACCCTGACTTTGTTTCATATTACTTTCTCCATAGTAGAAATGATGTTAAGTAGCCTCCTGCTTTCTACTTCCACCAATTTTTCCTTTGGTTTTCAGCTATCGAACATCCAACCAACTGACCAGTTAGCCAACCTCAAAGAGGTTTCTTAAAACACATGCAGTCAATGTATAGGTAGGCTAGAGCTCTTATTAAATCTGTAATTTTCAAGACATTCTCTACATGGATAAAGGGACCTTTTCTACAAAGGTCTACAAACTCTTTAAAGGAAGTCGGTGTGTTTGGTTCCAAAAGCAACTGTCTTGACTTTCATTTTCCTCACTCACCTAGTAGGAACTTGGCCCTTCTCTCTCATTCACTTCTCCTTTAGTGGCCAGTTCTAAAAGAACCAACCAACCAACTAGTTAAGACAATCCCAAAGAGGAAGTATGAAAAGGTGCTCCCTAAGTTGAAGTAGATCTCTGTTAAATCTCTATTTAAATCTATGTCTCTGAAAATATTCTCTATCTGGGGAAAGAAATGAGCTTTGCCTCAGTAAGTTTGACATGAACTTGAAACTTGACTTTGGTGGGAAAGATGGATAAGATTGGATGTTGACCAGGAAACCTAGCAGTGAGTTTTGTCATAGTATTTTTATTATTTCTTTTTTTTTTAAACCCTTAACTTCTGTGTATTGGCTCCTAGGTGGAAGAGTTGGTAAGGGTAGGCAATGGGGGTTAAGTGACTTGCCCAGGGTCACATAGTTGGGAAGTGTCTGAGGCCGGATTTGAACCTAGGACCTCCCGTCTCTAGGCCTGGCTCTCAATCCACTGAGCTACCCAGCTGCCCGTCATAGTATTTTAAATGGTACTTACTTACTGTGGAGTTATACCTTTGTTAAAAAGGATGGGTGGCTAGATTATAGAATGATTAACAAGAGCTGTCCCCATTCCCTGTACCCCAACCACTGTGGTGCTCTTGGTTCTGCTCACCTTTTTTGGCTGCTGTTGGATCTTCTTCTCAGGTGCATGGAGCTTTCTTGTAGGTGAGTCCTGTTGTGATGGATAAGATTGCATCTTATCCTTGAAGTCTCTGGTTCTTATCCTCAGGCTCATTCAATCTGTCCTTTTACTCATCATTGAAGAACAAAGCCTGAGACATCAGGAACTACCTCCCACCTTTAATGCTTACATCTATTCCCCAGAGTCACAGTTCCCTATCTCATCATGTGATGTCTTGGACTATTCTCAACAATCTCTTTGACCTTTTCAACAAACTGGCAAAGAATATTGGAGTGAGTTTTGTGGCAATAATGACTGTTCTTTTTTCTTACTTCCTCACTCATTTAGCAGGAAAAAATGGTAGTCTACTGCCCTGATCTCCCACCTATTACCCCCTTGCCCCTTGTTTTCCATCTGTAAAACATTCAACCAACCAAACATTTAGAAAATCTCAAAGAGGAGGTTTGAAAAGGTGCTTCCAAGGTCCAGGTGGCTTAGAGTTCCTGTTAAATCGTATTTTTAAATGCAATCTCTACATGGAGAAAGTGACCTTTGCCTCGATGAGTGTGACATGAAAATGAAACCCAGCTTTTTTAGAAGGCTGGGCAGGTTTTCATGCTGATCAGGAAGCCTAGGAGTAATCTTGGTTACAGGATTTTAGGCTTTAGTTACTTACTAGGTGGCTAGACTATAGAATGTGTGTTCAGAGTTGTTCCCCCCTTCCCCATGATTCTAATGCTCTTAAGTCTGCTCACTTTTTCTGCCTGCTCTTGGATCTTCTCAGCAGATCTGAGTTTTCTTATAGGTGAGTCCTGTTGCGATGGATAAAATTGCATATTTGCCTGGCAACTCTTTTAATCTGTGCTTCTCCTACTTGTCACTGAAGAACAAAGCCCCAGATATCATGAATTATCTTCCCCCTAAAAAGCTCAAACCTATGACAGGCCGAGTCCCACACTTATAAATTCTTATGAAGGTACATGAATAGGTTACCTCCTGCCCTCCTCACCTACCTATTTCCTCTTTAGTGTCTAGCTCTTATACAACCAATCCAACAAACAGTTAGTTTGCCAATATCAAATAGGAGCTGGAGAAAGGTGATGCCAAGGCTCAGGTAGGTTAGAGCTCCTATTATATCTCTGATTTTTCAAAGCGCTCCATACTTAGAAAAAGAACTGATCTTTGTCTCAGTGAGTGCAACATGAAAGTGAAACCCGACTTTCGTAGGAGGATAAGAAGGGCTGGTTGCTGAACAAGTTCAGCATTGACTGTGGTCATCGGATTTTGGCAATTAATTTTTTACTGGTGAGTGATAACTGTGTGACAAAGGATGGGTGGCTGGATTACAGAATGACTGTCCAGAACTTTTCTCTTTCTTTCCCACTGTGGTGCTTTTCTGACTGCTGTTGCATCTTCTTAGGTGCATGGAGCTTTCTTATAGGTGAATCCCATTGGAATGGATAATTTTGCATCTTATCCTGGAGTCTCTGGTTTTCATCCGCAGGCTCATTCAACCTGTCCTCCTAATCATCATTGAAGAACAAAGTCCCATATGTCTGGAATTGCCTGCCACCTAAAATATTCACACCTAATGCCCTGAGCCACTGTCCCACATTACATTTTGGCATGTCTTTGTCTGTTGTCATTAATCTCTTTGACCTCTTCTACAAACTCAGATCATTTGAGTGAGTTTGATTGGAACACCAACCATCTTTACTTCCTCCCCCCCTCAAAGGAAAGTGGGTACTTAGCCTCTTGCCTGCCAATCTCACCCATTTTCCTTTTGATTTCTAACTATAAAATATCCAACCAACCAGGTAACTATCCTTAAAAAGGAAGGGGAGAAAGGTGGTACTAAGGTCCAAGTTGTTTGGGGCTCCTATTAAAAAATATTTTTTAAAGTGGTCCATACTTAGAAAAAGTGACCTTTGTTCTCAATGAGTGTGACATGAAAGTGAAATCTGGATTTAGTAAAGGGATAAGGAGGGCTGGTTGCTGACCAACACGCTCAGAATTGACTGTGGTCATCCGATATGGGGCATTAGTTATTTACTGGTGAGTGATAACTGTGTGACAAAAGATGAGTGGCTAGATTACAGAGTGATAACTGTGTGACAAAGGAAGAGTGGCTAGATTACAGAATGACTGTCCAGAGCTGTTCTCTTTCTCCACCATTATGGTGCCCTTGTGTCTGCTCACTTTTTCTGCCTGCTGTTGCAGCTTCTTAGGCGAAGAGATCTTTCTTGTAGATGAGTCCTGTTGGAATGGATAATTTTGCATCTCATCCTGGAGTCTCTGGTTTGCATCCTCAGGTTCATTCAACCTGTCCTCCTAGCCATCATTGAAGAATATAATCCTAGACTTCTAGAATTGCCTGCCACCTAAAATACTCACACCTAAAACCCTAAGCCACTGTCCCACATTTCATTTTGACATGTCATAGCCTGTTTTCATCACTTTCTTTGACCTTTTTCTACAAACTTTAACCTTTTCTACAAACTCTTGCAAAGTACATTGGAGTCAGTTTAGTTAGAAAACTAACCATCTTGATCTCCCCGCCCCACTTCCTCATTCTTCTCAAAGAAAAGTGGGTACTTAGCTTCCTGCTTAATAATTGTGCCCACTTTTCTTTTGATTTCTAGCTATAAAATATACAACCAACTACTCAGGTAGCTGACCTCAAAGAGGATGTGGGAATAATGGTGCTAAGGTCCAAGTTGTTTGGAGCTCCTATTAAAATATATATTTAAAAAGTACTCAATATTTAAGAAAAGTTATTTCTGTCTCAGTGTGTGACATGAAAGTGAAATCTGGATTTGGTAGGAGGATAAGGAGAGCTGATTGCTGACCAACAAGTTCAGCATTGACTGTGGTCATCAGATTTGGGTTGTTAGTTATTTACTGGTGAATGGTAACTGTGAGACAAAGGATGGGTGGCTAAATTATAGAATGACTGTCCAGAGCTGTTCTCTTTCTCCACCTTTATGGTGCCTTTGTGCCTGCTCACCTTTTCTGCCTGCTGTTGCATCTTCTTCTCAGGTGTATAGAGCTTTCTTATAGGTGAATCCTGTTGGAATAGATAATTTTGTATATCATTCTGGAATCTCTGGTTTGCATCCTCAGGTTCATTCAACCTGTCCTCCCAGCCATCATTGAAGAATATAATCCTAGTCTTCTGGAATTGCCTGCCACCTAAAATACTCACACCTAAAACCCTAAGCCACTGTCCCACATTTCATTTTGACATGTCATAGCCTGTTTTCATCACTTTCTTTGACCTTTTCTACAAACTTTGACCTTTTCTACAAACTCTTGCAAAGAACATTGGAGTCAGTTTAGTTAGAAAACTAACCATCTTGATCTCCCCGCCCCACTTCCTCATTCTTCTCAAAGAAAAGTGGGTACTTAGCTTCCTGCTTAACAATTGTGCCCACTTTTCTTTTGATTACCAGTTAGAAAATATACAACCAACCAACTACTCAGGTAGCTGACCTCAAAGAGGATGTGGGAATAATGGTGCTAAGGTCCAAGTTGTTTGGGGCTCCTATTAAAAATATATTTAAAAAAGTACTCAATACTTAGAAAAAGAAGTGATTTCTGTCTCAGTGAATATGACATGAAAATGTAACTTGGCTTTGGTAGGAGTATAAGGAGAACTGGTTGCTGACCAACAAGTTCAGCATTGACTGTGGTCATCAGATTTGGGTTGTTAGTTATTTACTGGTGAATGGTAACTGTGAGACAAAGGATGGGTGGCTAAATTATAGAATGACTGTCCAGAGCTGTTCTCTTTCTCCACCATTATGGTGCCCTTGTGCCTGCTCACCTTTTCTGCCTGCTGTTGCATCTTCTTCTCAGGTATATAGAGCTTTCTTATAGGTGAATCCTGTTGGAATAGATAATTTTGCATATCACCCTGGAGTCTCTGGTTCTCATCCTCAGGCTCATTCAACTGTCCCACACTTCATTTTGGCATGTCTTAGCCTGTTTTCACCAATATCTTTCACCTCTTCTACAAACACTTGCAAAAATGATTCAATTGAGATTGGTTGGAAAATTAATCAAGATGACTTTTTCCCCCCAATTCTTTTTATTTCCAGATATAAAATATACAACCAACTATCCAGGAAGCTATTTTCAAAAAGGAGGTGGTGCCAAGGTCCAAGTTATTTGGGGCTCCTATTAAAAGTACATTTTTTTAACATTTAATAATTTTTATTTTTTAGAAAAGTTATCATGGTTACATGATTCATGTTCTTACTTTTCCCTTCACCCTCCCACCTTCCCCCCCCCCATAGCCGATGCGCATTTCCACTGGTTTTAACATGTGTCATTGATCAAAACTTATTTTCAAATTGTTGATAGTTGCCCTTTGATCCATCCATACCATTGTTGGGTATGTACCCCAAAGAGATCATAGATAAACAGATTTGTACAAAAATATTTATAGCCACGCTTTTTGTGGTGGCAAAAAACTGGAAAATGAGGGCATGCCCTTCAATTGGGGAATGGCTGAACAAATTGTGGTATATGCTGGTGATGGAATACTATTTCGCTCAAAGGAATAATAAACTGGAGGAATTCCATGTGAACTGGAAAGACCTCCAGGAATTGATGCAGAGTGAAAGGAGCAGAGGCAGAAGAACATTGTACACAGAGACTGATACACTGTGGTAAAATCGAATGTAATGGACTTCTGTACTAGCAGCAATGCCATGACCCAGGACAATTCTGAGGGATTTATGGAAAAGAATGCTACCCACATTCAGAGGAAGAACTACAGGAGTAGAAACAGAAGAAAAAGAACTGCTTGAACACATAGGTTGATGCGTACATGATTGGGGATGTAGAATCGAAACTAAAAGCACATTTTTAAAAAGCACTCTCTATATGGAGAAAGAAGTAACCTTTTCCTCAGTGAGTATGACATGAAAGTGAAACCTGACTAGGGTAGGAGGATAGGGAGGAGCTTACCAACAAGCACAGGATTGATTGTGGTGATTTTTGGGATTAGTTATTTACTGGTGAATGATAATTGTGTGACAAAATATGGATGACTAGGTTACAGAATAACTGTCCAGAACTATTCCTCTTCTCTACCATTGTGATGCCCTTGTGTCTGTCTAGTCACCTTTTCTGCCTGCTGTTGTATCATCTTCTCAGGTGCATGGAGCTTTCTTGTAGGTGAGTCCCCTTGTGAAAGATAGTATTGCTTCTTTTTGTCGAGACTTGGTTTCTCATCCTCAGGTTCATTCAATTTGTCTGTCATCTTCTCAATGAAGAACAAAGACATCAGGAATTACCTCCCACCTCAAATACTATCAACAATTGTCCTGCTCCAATTCTATACTTCACTCTGTGATGTCTGGGCCTTTTCTTATCCTTCTTTTAGACCTTTTTAACTAATTCTTGCAAGGGAAATGATGTAAGTTGGTTCAAAAAATGACTATCCTGAATTTCCTTTTCCTTGCTCCTATGGTGGGAAGCAGCCACCTGTATTTCTCTCACATCAATTTCTCCTTTAGTGTCTAGTGCTAAAATAAACAGTTATTCAAACTCAAATAGGAGGTGTGAAAAATGGTACCAAGGTCCAAGTAGTTTAGATCTCTTATTAAATATATTTTTCCCAAGTGTTCCTTACATGGTAAAAGAAGTAACCTTTTCCTCATGGTATATATATATAACATGAAAGCAAAACCTAGCTTTGGTAGGAGGATAGGGAGGTTTGGAGACTGACCAAAAAGTCTAGGATTGACTTTGGCCATCAGACTTTAGGTGTTAATTAGTGGGGAGTGATACCTCTGTGACAAAGAATGGGTGGCCAGATTACAGAGTGATTGCATAGAGACATTCCTTTTCCTCATTATTCTGGTGCCCTTGAGTTTCCTCACCTTATCTGGTTGCAGTTGGATCTTCATTGTAGCACAACTGAGCTTTCTTGTAGGTAAATCCTGTTGAATGAATAATATAGCTTCTTATCCTGGAGACATTGTTTCTTATTCTTGGGTTCTGTCAATCTGTTTTTCTCCTACTTGTTAATGAAGAACAAAGCCCCAATCATCAGAAATTACTTGCCATTTAAAATGCTTATATCTATCATCTTGTGCCACAATCTCATATTTTATCCTGTGATGTCTTAGCCTATTCTCACCAATCTCTTTGATCTTTTCTAAAAACTCCTGGAAGCCAGGCCTAGAGATGGGAGGTCCTAGGTTCAAATCTGGCCTCAGACACTTCCCAGCTGTGTGACCCTGGGCAAGTCACTTGACCCCCATTGCCTACCCCTACATAATACACAGTATTGACTCCAAGACAGAAGGTAAGGGTTTAAAATAAATAACTCCTGGAAAGTGGCATGTTTGGTTCAAAAAGGTTCCTATCCTGATTGTCCTTTTCTTCAACTCCTCACTCACATAGTAGAAATCAAGGCAAGAAGCTTCTTCCCTTGTTTCCCACTCATTTCTCCTTTAATTCTAAAGCAAGCAAGCAAACAACCAATTAGCCAACCTCAACTAGGTACAGGTAGTTTAGAAATCCTATTAAATCTATATTTTTCTAAAGAACTCCAAAAAGTAACCTTTGTTTCCAGGAGTGTGACATGAAAGTGAAACCTGGGATTGGTAGTTGGTTATGCCAATTGCGTATCGAATAGGAAGCCAACAAGTGGGCTTGGTTATTGGATTTTAGTTACTTACCTGGGGAAGGGGGCGTGTGATACTTGTATAACAATGGAGGTTTGACTAGATAATAGAATGAATCTCCAGAACTGACCCCCTTCCTCACCATTCTTATGCTCTTGGGACTGCTCACATCTCCCTGTTGCTGGATCTTCCACACAGTAGAACTGATCTGTCTTGTAGGTGAATCCAGTTGCAAAAAATAATAATGCATCTGATCCTGGAGACTCTGTTTCTCATTCTCGGCCTCCTTCAGTCTGTCCTTTACCTATATTCATCATTGAAGAGAAAGCCCTAGCCATCAGGAATTGCCTGCCTTTTCAAATGTTCCCACCCATCTCCATGGACCAACCAAACAGCCAATTAGTCAACCTTAAATAGGTGGTGAGAAAAGGTGTTGCCTATGTTGAAGCTTTTATTAAATCTATTTTCCTAAGATGCTACCTACATGGAGAAAGAAGTGACCTTTGCCTCAGGGAGTGTGACATCAAAGTGAAACCTGGATTTGACAGGAGGTTAGGTAGGCTTGGATGCAGACCACAGTCCTAGCATTGGCCTTGGTCATCAGATTTTAGCCATTACTTCCTTACTGAAGGGTGATACTTGAGTGACAAAGGATGGGTGACTAGATTACATAATGGTTGTACAGAGTTGTCCCTCTTCCATATCAGTGTGGTGCCTTTATATCTTCTCACCTTATCTGCTTGCTGTTGGATCTTCCTCACAGCAGAAGTGAGTTTTTTGGTAGGAGAATCCAGTCGCAATGCATAATATTGCATCTTATCCCGGAGATTCTGTTGGTCATCCTCAGGCTCATTCGATCTGTCCTCAACCTACTCATCATTGAAAAATAAAATAACAGATATTAGGAATTACCTGCCATCTAAAATGCCCACACCCATAGCTAGCCTTGAACCATAGTATATTACTTCATTCTGTGATGTCAGAGCTCAAGACCTGTTGGGGTCAAGACCTGTTCTCATCAATCTCTTTGACCTTTTCTACAAACTCTTGCAAAGGAAATTGGTTTGAGTTTGGTTTCAAAAGTGACAGTCTCGACTTACATTTTCCTCACTAACAGGGTGGTTAGCCTCCTACCTTTTCTCCTAATAAATTCTCCCTTAGTGTCCAGCTCTAAAATAACCAACCAGTTAGGCAATGTCAAATAGGGGTTGGGAAAAGGTGGGCAAGTAGCCTCCTGCTTTCCATTGCTATAAACCAGCCAAACAACCAGTCAGGCAGCAAGCTCAAAGAGGAGGTGGGAAAAGGTGATGCCAAGGTCCAAGTAGCTTAGAGTTCCTATTAAATCTATATTTTTCAAAGTGCTCCAGTCTCAGAGAAAGAATGCCTTTTCTCTCAGTAAGCATGACATGAAAATGAAACTGGGCTTTGGTAGAAGGATAGGGAGAGTTGGTTACTGACCAACAAGCCCAGGATTGACCTTGGTCATTAGTTACTTACTGCTGAATTTATATATGTGCAACAAAGGATGGGTGACTACATTACAGAATGACTGTCCAGAGGTATTTCCCTTCTCCACCATTGTGTCTGCTCACATTTTCTGCTTGTGGTTGCATCTTCTCAGAAGTAGAGACTTTTCTTGTTGGTGAGTCTTGCTGCAATGGATAGATAATATTTTATCTTATCCTGGAGTTTCTGATTTTCATCCTCAAGTTCATTCAATCAGTCTTTCACCCACTCATCATTGAAGAACAAAGTCCCAGATACCAGAAATTACCTGCCACCTAAAATGCTCACACTTATTCCTTTGGGCCATAGTCTCACACTTCATTTTGTGATGTCTTAGTCTGTTGTCATCAATCTCTTTGACTTTTTTAACAAATGCTTGCAAAGAACATTGGAGTGAATTTGGTTGGAAAACTGATGATGTGGACCTTTTTTTGTGCTTCATCTCTCACATAGTAGGTCTGCAGGCAAGTAATCTCCTACTCCCCACACCTATTTTTCCTTTGATTTCTTGCTATAAACCATCCAAACACCTAACCAGGTAGCCAAGTCAAAGAGGAGGTGGGAAAAAGTTGTGCCAGTGTCCAGGTGATTTTGGACATCTATTAAATCTGTATTTTCAAAAGCACTCTTTATGTGGAGAAATAAGGAACCTTCTTTACATCAGTGAATGAAACTGAAATCTGGCTTTGTTAGTTGGCTATGCATGGACAGTTAATAGGAAGCCTACAAGTAAACTTGGATATTGGATTTTAGTTATTTACTGATGAGAGGGGCATGAAACTTGTGTGACAATATATGTTTAGCAAGATGATAGAATGAATCTCCAGAACTGTCCTCCTTCCCCACTATTATGGTACCCTTGTGTCTGCTCACCTTATCTGCTTGCTGTTGGATCTTCCTCACAGCAGAAGTGAATTTTCTTGTAGGTGAATCTAGTCGCAACGCATAATATTGCATCGTATCCCGGAGACTCTGCGGGTCATCTTCAGGCTCATTTGATCTGTCCTCAATCTACTCATTATTGAAAAACAAAATTCTACATATTAGGAATTACCTTCCATCTAAAATGCTCATGCCCATAGCCTTAAACCATAGTACCATACTTTATCCTGTGATGTCTTCACCTGTTTCTCAATATTTTTTACCTTTTCTACAAACTGTTACAAAGGAAATTAGTTTGAATTTGGTTTCAAAAGTGACAGTCTTGACTTACATTTTCACTACTTTTTCATTCACCTAGTAGGAAGCAAGATAGTAGTTAGCTGCCTGTCCTTTTCTAATCATTTCTCCTTTAATTTCCAGCTCTAAAACAACCATTCAGTTAAGGCAACATCAGATAGGAGTTGGGAAAAGGTGGTGCCAAGATCCAGGTAGCTTGGAGATCCTATTAAATTTATATTTTCCAAAGTGCTCTCTACGTGGAGAAAGAATGGACCTTTTCCTCAGTGATTGTGACATTAAAGTGAATCTTGGCTTTGATAGGTTTAGGCAAGCTTGGATGTAGACCATCCAAAGCCTAACTTTGGATTTGTTCATCAGATTTTAGCGGTTTTACTTCCTTACTGAGGGATGATCCTTAGGTTAACAAAGGACAGATGACCAGATTACAGAATGACTGTCTAGACCTCCATCACCACCATTGTGGGCCCCTTGGGGGGTCTGCACCTTATCTGCCTGCTATTGGATATTCCTTACAGCAGAACTGAGCTTTCTTGTAGGTGAGTTCCATTGGAATGGATAATATTGCATTATGTCCTGGAGTCTATTGTCCTCATCCTCAGGCTGAGTCAATCTGTTCTCATCCTACTCATCATTAAAGAACAAAATTTGAGATATCAGGAATGACCTGTCACCTAAAATGCTCACACCTATTGCCTTGAGTCACAATCCTATACTTTATCTTGTCATGTCTTGGCCTATTCTTAACAATCTCTTTGACCTTTACCAATACTTGTAAAAACATTGTTGTGAGTTTGGTTGGTATAATGACTTTCTGGACTTTCTTGGGCAGGAAGATTCTTGCCCTCCATACCCACCCAGTTTCCCTTTGGTTTCCAGCTAGAAAACTTTCAACCAACAAAGCAATTAGTGAAACTCAAAGAGAAAGTAGGTGCCAAAGCCCAAGTGGTTTGGCATTTATTAAATCTATATTTTTAAAAGCATTCTTTACATGGAAAAAGAGGTGACATTTACCTCAGTGAATGTGACATGAAAATGAAACCTGACTTTGTTTGGACAGGTAAGGTTGGATGTTGACCAGGAAACCGAGGAATGAGCTTGGTCATAGAATTTTTGGTGTTAGTTCCTTACTGGGAAGTGATACCTCATACCTCTATGGGAGTGGATAAGTGGCTAGATTATAGAATAACTTTCTGGAGCTTTCCCCCTTCCCAATCATTGTGGAGTTCTTGATTTTGCTCACTTTTTCTACCTGCTGTTGGATCTTCTTTGCAACAGCATTGGGTCTTCTTGCTGTTGAGTCTTGTTGGCATGAACAATCTTTTATCTTATCCTGGAGATTCTGCTGGTCATCCTCAGGCTCACTCAATCTGTCCTTTTCCTAGTCATCATTGAAGAACAAAACACAAGACATCAGGAATTACCTCCCAACTAAAATGCTCGTGTGAGCCTGATTCGCAACTCTACACTTCATCTTGTCATGTCTTGGCCCATTCACACCAATCTCTTTGACATTCCTTTTCCTCACTTCCTCATGGACTTAGTAAGAAGGGAGAATAGGTAGCCTCATATCTTTGTCTCCTATTCATTTGTCCTTTACTGTCTAGCTTTAAAACAACCAACCCACCACTTGATCAACCTCAAAGAGGTAGGAAAAGGTGGAGCTTTTTAGTAAATCAAAATTTTTCAAAGTACTATCAACATGGAGAGAAAAGTGGCCTTTGCTTCAATGAGTGTGACATGAAAATGAAACTTGGCTTTGGTTGGTAATTTAGGTCAGGTTTGATATAGATCAACCCTACACTTCATCCTGTGATGTCTTAAATTGTTCTGACCAATCTCTTTGACCTCTTCTACAAAGAAAATTGGTATGAAATGAAATATTTGGTATTTAAAGTGACTGTCCTAACATTTTTTCTCACTTGCTCATTCACATAATAGGAAGAATAGGCAGACTCTTGCACTTCTCTCCCACCAAAGTGGTCTTTAATGTCAAGCCAACCCACTAGTTAGCCAACCTCAAATAGCAGGAGAGAAAATGTGCAGGGAGTGTACAGCTCCTATTAAATCAATATCTTCAAAGTGCTCCCTACATGGAGAGAAAAGTAACTGTCTCAGTGAATGTGATCTAAAAGTGAAACAGGGTTTTGGTAGGAAAATACCTAGGGTTGCATGTTGACCAACAATATGCATCTTCATGATTTTAGGCATTAGTTACTTATTTGGGAGTGATACTTGTGAAACAAAGGATAGGTGGCTAGATTATTGAGAAAGTGGCCAGAATCATGACCCTTTCCCACCATTTTGGTCCTCTTGATTCTGCCTACCTTTCTTGCCTGCTATAGAATTTTCTTTTTGGTTAGCATAGAGCTTTCAATAGGTAAGTCCTGTTGAAATGGATAATATTGCCAAGAATCTCTTTCTCATTCTTGGACTAACTCAACTAACCTCATATTCCTCATTGAAGAAAAAAGCCCCAGATATCAGGAATGCTACTCTCAATGCTCACTCTTATTGCCCTGAGCAACTGTATCACACATCATCCTATGAAAATTTAGCTGTTTGTCATTAATCTCTAACTTTTTTTACAAACTCTTGCAAAGAAAATTGGAGTGTTTTGTTGGGAAAATGGCTGTCTTGACTTTCTTTTTTCTCACTTCTTAGCTCATGTAGTTAGAAACAGGGTAGATAGCCTATCCCACTCCCACCCATTTCTCTTTGGTTTCTAGCTCTAAACCAACCAACTAACCATTCAGTTAGCCAAACTAAAATAGGTAGTGGAAAAAGGTAGTGCTATGGTCTTAGTAGTTTGGGACTCCTATTAAATTTTAATTTTTTTCAAATCACTTCCTACATGGAGGAAGAAGTGACCTTTGCTTCACTGAATGTGTTAAGAAAATGAATCTTGGCTTTGGTAGGAGGAATAAGTAAGGATGGATGCTGTCCAGCAAGACTAAGTAAGATTCAGCTCAGTCGTTGGATTTTAGGAGTCAGTTATTTCCTTTGTGACAAAGGATGGCTGACTAGATTATAAAATGACTGATCAGAGCTGGTCCCCTCCCCCCCCACTGGGGTGCTCTTGAGTTTGCTCACCTTTTCTGCTTGCTCTTGGATATTCTTCTCAGCACTGAGTTTTCTTGTAGGTGAGTCCAATTCCACTGAATAATATTCCATCGCATCCAAGACACTATATTTTTCATCCTCAGGTTCATTTCTTCTCTCCTTCCTCTATTCCTCATTAAAGAATAAACACCATACATCAGCAATTACCTGCCATCTAAAATGCTCACACGTATCACCTTGAGCCATAGTCCCACACTTTGTCCTGTGATACTCTGGCCTGTTTTCTTTGATCTACAAAGAAAATCCTTGATCTTTGCAAAGAACCCTGGAGTAAGTTTTGTGGATAATTGTATTGGCACTTTTTCTCACTTCCTCACTCATGTGGTAGGAAGTAGGGGTAGGTAGCCTCTTGTCCTCCACTTCCATCCACTTTTCCTTTGGTTTCCAGCTCTAAACCTACCAACCAACTGTCCAGTTAGCTAACTTAAAAAAAGGAAGTGGGGAAAGATGGTGTCCATTATTTGAGATTCCTATTAAATCTGTATTTTTCAAATTGCTCCCACATGGAACAAGAAATGGCCTTTGCCACTGTGTGTGTGTGACATGAAAATGAAACCTGACTTTGGTGGGAGAATAGGTTGGACACTATCCAGCAAGTCCTTTAACTTTGACTTTGGATTTTAGGAGTTAGTTGTGTATTCTTTCTGGGGCAAAGGATGGCTGGCTAGATTACAGAATGATTGACCAGCACTGTCCCTTGCTCTATTCACCGTGCTAGCTACTCTTGGGTCTGCTCACCTTTTTGGCCTGATGTTGTATCTTCTCCTCAGCACGGAGCTTTCTTATAGGTGAGATCAGTTGCAGTGGTTGAGATTCCATTATATCCAGGAGATTGTCCTTCTCATCCTCAGGTTCATTCCATCTCTCTTTCCTCTACTCGTCATTGAAGAATAAAGTCCCAGACATCAGGAATTACCTGCTACCTATAATACTCCCACTTATCATCACCCTGAGCCATAGTCCCATATTTCATTATGCCATGTCTTGACCTGTTCTCATCAATCTCTTTGACCACTTCTACAAACTCTTGCAAGGAGAAATGGAGTAAGTTTGGTTAGAAAACTTAATGGACTTTCTGTTTTCTCACTTCCTCACTCACATAGTAGGAATGGAGATAGGGTAACCTCAACTCCCCCCATTTTTATTTGGTTTCCAGTTCTAAAACAATCAAGAAACCAATTAGCTAACCTCAAATAGGAAATGGGGAAAAGTGGTGTGAGAAGTCTAGGTGGTATGAGGCTCCTATTAAGACTATGCTTTTAAAAGTGAGTTTTTTACTACACACTCTTACAAAGAATGCTGGAGTGAGTTTGGTTGGAAAACTGACTTTCTTCCCCATCTTTTTTTTTAACTTCCTCACTCACACAATAGGAACAAGGGTAGGTAGGCTCTTACAAAGCAATCCTACCCATTTGTCATTTGGTTTTCAGCTCTAAAACAACCAATCCACTAACCAGTTAGACAATCTAAAATACAAGGTTGGAAAAGGTTGTGCCAAAGTCCAGGTACTTTAAGACATTTATTTTCAGGTTATATATTTGAAAACACTCCCTACGTGGAGCAAAATGTGACCATTGCCTCAGTGAGTATGACATGGAAGTGAAACCTGGCTTTGTCAGGAGAATAGGTAGAGCTGATTGCTGACCAGCCAACCTAAAAATAGTCTATTTTATAAGACTTTAGGAGTTTTGTCCACTACATGTGGTCTCTGTATGGCAGAGGATATGTAGGGATAGATTCCAGAATGTACAGGACTTCAGTTGCTTTTGGCACTGCTGCTGGGTCTTCTCCAAAGTGGACGTGAGCTTGTAGGTAACAGATTCTAATTTCAACAAATACTGTTGTGGTTGATCCTGGAGACTGGGCTTCTCATCCTTTATCTTAGAAAACCTTTCCTTTTCCTATTTCTCATTGATAAATGAAGCCAAGTGCTTGAGAGAGTTATTCCCCAATTGCCACCTTGACTCACTTGCTGCCCTGTCCCATTCATCCTTTAATACTTCCTCCTTTGAGGTCTTTCTTATTCCTTCTTTCCTCATCCTCCTGTCTTTGACCTCATCCATAAACTCATCTATTGAAAAGAAAACTGGAGCCAGTTTCGTTTGAAAATTTACTATTTATGGCTTTACTTTTCATCTCTTCCTCACTCACACAGTGGGAGGGTAGGTAAACTCCTGTTTTCCACTCCTACCCATTTCCTCTTTGGAGTCCATGCTCTGAAACAACTAACCAGCAATCAGTCCACCCCTTCAACCTAAAATAGGAGATGGGAAAAGGCAGGGGGTAGTGGTGGTGCCAGGACCCAGATATTTGCATTTATCTCTGTTTGTCTGTCTCTATGCCTGTCTGTCTTTCTGTATTGCATGTGTACTTGAATGGAGACAGAAGCCAAGCACTTTCACTCTGAGACTAATATTCTGGAGAAAAGGGTTCTGACTGGTAGGTGAGATAGGAAAGCAAAACTAGACTTTGGTACTGGGGAAGACACACTGACTGGCAGCTGAGGAGTGAGGTGTTTTTGGTGTTACTCACTGTGGGTGAAGGTATCTTTGTGTCAGTGGATGGGTAGGGAGAAGATTATCAAACTAGCAAAACTGGGGAAGTGGGGGTGGAGGTGTGTGTGGTGGGGTACTGTCCCTGTTCTCCAATGCTATGATCATTTGGTTCTTGCTCACCTTTTCAGCTGGATGCTCCTTTACAACAACCTCAGCCTGGTACCACTGTGGTGAGAAATATATCTGCTGATCCTGAAGAATGTTGTTCTGATCTTCAAGAAGGGTTGGTTTCTCCTTCTCCTATTCTCTCAAATTAAATCAAAGAACAAAGATCAGAATTTAAGACATCATCATATGCAGTCTAAATAATGGCATCTATAGCCCCATTACAGGTCCATTCCCTTCCTGAGAATCCTCATTCAACTCCTTCTCAAATGCTATTTTGTTATTAATTTTAATGTCTACTTATCTATATGGTTTATCTACCTTGCCTGAGTCCATACATTCACTTCCTTACATAACACTTCTCACCAGTTTCTTATTGTTTTGGATCTCCAGCTTGAGTGCTTTAATTTGATCCTTCAGCTCTTTTTCTTGGGTCTTACACTTTAGCATCAAGTCTTGGCTGTCTTCTTGCTCACTCTTTAGCTGTTTCAGTTGATTTCGTAGAATCCTATTACAATTACGTTCCTCTTCAAGCTAAATATATAAAATCAGGGACAAAAATGTCAGTATAGTTTTTGATGCCACTGTGGGATGGTCATTACATTCAAAAAGCAAGCAAGCATACCCATAGTTTTAGCTTTAAAACCATTAGAAATAATTGGGGATGTCTCACATCTCTATTGTGAGACAGTTTTCATAATGAAAGAGTTTCCATGAATATTTAGGAAATATATTTCTTTTATTTTTCAGTTTCTCTTGGGCATACTCATTTATTTTAATTCTAAAACCTACCTCTTCACAAATATTTTTTATAGAAGTCTCATTGGGCCATGAATTTTCTGGAGAAGGGAGCTGCCCACCCCTTGTCAGCTTAGCAAAGAGTGAAAAAACACTGTTGTAGATACCTAACTTTTACCAGCTAGCTTATAAGCTATTAGTAGCATTCTATTAATCTCAAGTTAAAGAAGATATATGAATGACTCAGCAAAATCTCCCACTAATTCTAGAAAAATATTTCATGGTGAATTGCTAACATCATCTTTCTCTCTAAAGGTGCCTATTTACATCTAGAGAAAAGGAAAGCCAAAGATGATCTCCTAGCTGTATTTCAAACCTGCTCCTCAAGTTCCTTCATCTTCTCCTTGAATTGTCTCAGCTGTGGTTTCATATGATCCATTGTTTTCTGAAGTTCTGTGATTTTCTTTTCTGCATTCTGGTGTTTCCTATTGGATAACTGAAGCTCTGATGTCAGAATTTCAAGATTCTTTCTACAAGAATGTTACAAGTAGAGGCAAAGCATTGATTGGGGAATAGTTAAACAGATTGTTATACATTAGACTATAAAGTCCTTGAAAGCAGAGACCATCTTTTGCATTCCTAGCATTTAGCAATAGTGCTTGGTATGAAGTAGAAATAAATCCTTATTGTTTTATTGACATAAATGTAATTGAATACTACTGCTCCATAAAAAATGATAACTATGAAGAATGCAGAGAAGCAAAGGAAAATTTATATGAACTATTGCAGAGGCAAGGAAGTAATATACATGTCTATAGTAATATAAATAGAAAGAATAAAAATTTTGGAATTGAATGCTGTACAATTATAATAATTAAGCTTCACCTTAAAGAAATAAGGGGATGGGGGAGGTATAAGTACCCTTTCTGGCCCTTCTTGCAGGGCTAGGATGACTCTATGGATATGAAACATTGCCTATACTATTAGATTATTTGGTTGATGTATTGGTTAGGTTTACTGAACTCTTCCTTTTATCTTTTTCCTTTTTTATAAAGGACAACTCTACGGGGAGAAGACAAGGAAGAGAGACATATTTGGAAATGAAAAAAATAAAAGAAGCAAATAAAAATAAAAACAGAACACAGGAAAAAGGCACTATGGATATTAGGTGACAATTAGGAAGGCTTTGGAGCCCACCCTAGAGTTCACACAGGACTATCATCTTATCCTAGTTAAAGAATAGTTTGGAAGAAATGAACATCCTCAACAGAGTGGTATTGAGTGCCTCAGTCATTATGGAGATTGAGAACACATAAAAAAAAAGAGGACCTAAAAAGTTGAAACCAGGTTTCATAAACAGTTGGATAGTTTTAGTTTCCTTTCTTTGAACACTCCAGTCAGTAAGGTCTTTTAGGTAGCTGCCAATGTCTAAAGTGGTCTCCTTTTTCAACATTTTGTCAGATGTAGAGCTCCCTATCTTTTGTAACTCTTCTAGTACCTTTCTGTTTCCAATAGATTCACTGCTGTGCATGAATCTTCCTGATGTCTTTCAAGCTGATTGGATAGTCTGTCGATAAGCTCATTCTTTTCTTTATTCTCAGTTATTTTAGCTTCCAGCTTCTGTTGGGTAAGGTTTAGGCTGTCTTTTAACATAGCTGCCTGTTCATCAGCGTACGTCAGCTGCTGAACTATAAGAAACAGCAAAGGAACAACATTAGTCTCAGTGTGAGAGAAAAATCACAGAATAATAGGATTATAGAATTGGAAGGAACCTCAGAATTCATCTAGTCCAACCCATATGAAAGCAGGAATCTCTGATTGTCATGCTTCTGGGGTCATCTCACCTCTGCTTGAAGACATCCAGTTAAGGAGAATCCACTATTTCTAGGCCAGCTCATTCCACAAAAGAAGTGGAGACAATGTCCAAAAGGACATTAGTAGGAAGTTTTTTCTTACATTAGAAGGAAATTTTGTCTCTCTTGTAATTTCCACCCATTCCTCCTAATTCTGTCCCCAGGGGCCAAGTGGGACAAGTCAATTCAATTCCAATTCAATTTAAAAAATCATTTATTAAGCTGCCCTACTATGTGCAAAGCTTTGGGGAGACAAAAGGCTAAAAATAAAAATAAAAAGATTTCTTGCTCTCAAGGAGTTTACAGTCTACACAGATAAATATAGTACAAAGAAATTGAAAGAGGGAATAACTAGGAGGAACCAGGGCAAGCTTCAGAGCAGAGTCTTGAAGGAAGATAAAGATTCTGAGATACAAAGATGATATGGAGTGCATTCCAGGCAAGGAAATTGGCTTCTGTGAATTCTGTAAATTCAAGCTTAGGGAATGACAGTTTGGCTGAAATGTAGCATTTATGAATTCAATTCAACAAGGATTGATTAAAGACCTTGTATATTTATTAAGACACTGTGGATATAAAGGCAGAAATGAAAACAATTCCTAGCCTCAAAGAGCTTACATTCTACTAAGGGATACATACAGGCAAATAGATAAGTAGACCCAAAATAATTTGTCTAATTAGTTTTCCACATGACAGCTTTCCAGGCACTTGCAGACAATGATTATATCCCCTTGAAGCTTATTATCAGGCTGAACCCTTCAACCAGGTCTCTGTTATGGCATGTTGTCCATCTCAGCCACCCTCTTTCTGCTTTCTAAAATGTGGTTCCCAGAGAGATAAACACAATACTTCAGATATGGTCAGAGGACCATCCCATTCCTTATTCTGTATTCTATGCCTAACGTAACCTAAGATTATGAAGTATGGATGATCTGATTCAAATTGGTAAGAAGGGTTTTCCAGTTCCAGAGCCAAGATGGCAGAATAGAAGCATGGATGCTCTAAACCACCATGAGAATCCTCCCTAACCAATATTAAAATAACATCACAAAACAAATACAGGAGTGAAAAAAACAACAAAGAGAGAATGAAGCAACTTTTAAAAAGAGAACAACCTGAAATGTAGACAGAGAATATCTGGGACACTAGGGTGAGGGGGGAGCACAACCAGAAGAAGGCCATAGAAGGAGAAAAGAGCAAGCCAACAGCAAGCCCCCCCACATCTGCTTTGCCAGGTTTTGAACCTGAACCCAAGCCAACTTCCAGACCCTGAGACTCTGCCTGAGCCAACAGTAGCCTAACCCAAAGTACACCCCTTAAAGTTCCAAGCAAACCTGCAGTGAGATCTGGAATTCCAGCCCATGACAGTCTGTGCTGCCCAACCTGATCTATGTAGGCCCAGAGCAAGGCCAAGAAACCCAACTCTTAGGCTTGTGGTGAGGACATAGATCCCAGTTTGAGGCAGTCAGTAGATCCAAAGCTGGGCCCTCTGAACCTCTTGCCAAAAGCTCAAGGTGGAGCCCCAGGGCAGGGCAGTTTGTGGTATGCTATGTGCCTGCCCTGATCAGGCCCATTGTGAGACCAAATGCTTACACCCAAGCCTGAGGCTAGAATTTGAGCTATTAGCAGTCTTAGGGGGGTAACTGAATCAGCATTGGGAGGTGGCTCTTAAAACTCCCAGCCCACAGATCATACCATCTTGAAAGAACTAAAACTTGAAGAAACCCAGAAATAAGGTTTAGGGTAACATCAAGGAAGGGTTGAAGTTTAAGAGGGTGCCATTGCCTTCCAGGGAACAGAACCTACCTCCAAAAAGGCTGGAAAAATGAGCATACATCAAAAAATAAAAACACCTTACTATAGAGAATTTTTATGGAGACCACTGTGAAAGTAAAGCAAATATATGCTAAGTCCAAAAGAAAAATAGGAATTGGACTCAGATTATGGAAGATCTCAAAACGGATTTGAAAAATCAAGTAAGAGAGTAGAGGAAAAATGGGGGAACGCAATGCAAGAAGAAATGGATCAAATAAAAAAGGCTGAAAAGCTGTTAGGAGAAAATCATTCCTTAAAAATTAGAGCCCACATTCTTAAGGAGAAAATACTGCAAGCAGCCAGAAAGAAAGAATTCAAATACCATGGAGCTACAATCAAGATCACACAGGATTTAGCAGCTTCCACATTAAAGGAAGGGAAGGTATGGAATATGACATTCAGGAAGGCCAAAAGATCTAGGTTTACAACCCAAAGTAACCTATCCGTCAAAACTTAGTATATTCTTTCAGGGTTAAAAATGGTCATTCCCATATCAATAATCTAACCAATAGAAATCACATGATTATCTCAACAGATGCAGCAAAAGCCTTTGACAAAAGACAACATCCATTCCTATTGAAAACACTAAAAAATATAGGAATAGAAGAGCTATTCCTCAAAATTATAAAAAGTATATATTTAAAACCATAAGCAAGTACCATCTGCAATGGGGACAAGTTAGAAGCCTTCCCAATAAGATCAGGAGTGAAGCAAGTATGCCTATTGTCACCACTATTATTTAATATTGTACTAGAAACACTAACAGTAGCAACTAGAAAAGAAACAGAAATTGAAGGAATGAAAGTAGGCAATGAGGAAACTAAATTATCACTCTTTGCAGATGATATGATGGTATACTTAAAGGATCTCAGAAAACCAACTAAAAGGCTAGTGGAAATAATGAACAACTTTAGCAAAGTTGCAGGGTACAAGATAAGTCCACATAAATCATCAGTATTTCTATATATTTCCAACAAAATTCAGCAGCAGGAGTTAGAAAGAGAAACTCCATTTAAAATCACTCTAGACAATATAAAATATTCAGGAATCTAACTGCCAAGACAAACATAGGAATTATATGAACACAACTGAAAAACACTTTTCACACAATTAAAACTAGATCTAAATAATTGGAACATTAATTGTTCATGGGTAGGATGAGCTAATATAATAAAAATGACCATCCTACCAAAATTAATCTACTTATTCAATGCCATGATTATCAAACTATCAAAAAACTTTTAACAAAGTTCATCTGGAAGAACAAAAGATCAAAGAATATCAAGGGAAATAATGAAAAAAAAAATGTGAAGAACAGGGGCCTAGCAGTACCAGATCTTAAACTGTACTATAGAGCAGTGGTCATAAAAACAATATTGTATTGGCTAAGAGACAGAAGGGTGGATCAATGGAATAGACTAGGGGTAACTAACGTTAGCTACCTAGTGTCTGATAAACCCAAAGATCGCAGCTTTTGGGATAAGAACTCACTATTTGACAAAAACTGCTGGGAAAAAATACAGTATGGGAAAAATTAGGTTTAGATCAACATCTTCACCCTATATCAAAATGGGTAAATGACAAATATAAAGAATGAAATCATAAATAGATTAGGTGAATATAGAATAGTATACCTGTCAGATCTGTAGGAAAGTAAGGAATTTAAGACAAAGCAAGAGATAGAGAACATTACAAAATGTAAAATGAATGACTATGATTATATCAAGTTAAAAAGGTTTTGTACAAACAAAACCAATGCAACCAAAATTAGAAGGAAAGCAACAAACTGGGAAAACATTTTTATAACAAAACTCTGACAAAGGTTTAATTTCCCAAATCTATAAGGAACTAAGTTAAATTTACAAAAAAATCAAGCCATTCCCCAGTTGACAAATGGTCAAGTTATATGAATTTCTTCACATGAAGAAATCAAAACTATCAATAAGCACATGAAAAAGTGTTCTAAATCCCTCCTGATTAGAGAAACACAAATTAAAACAACATTTAGGTACCACCTCACACCTAGCAGACTGGTGAATATGGCAGCAAAGGAAAATGATAAATATTGTAGGGGATATAGCAAAATTGGGACACTAACATACTACTAGTGGAGTTGTGAATTGGCCCAACCATTCTGGAAGGTGATTTTGAATTATGGCCAAAGGGCTTTAAAAGAATGCCTGCCCTTTGATCCAGCTATACCACTGCTGGGTTTGTACCCCAAAGAGATAATAAAAAGACTTAGACAAAAATATTTATAGCTGCACTCTTTGTGGTAGCAAAAAATTGGAAAATGAAGGGGTGCCCATCAATTGGGGAATGGCTGAACAAATTGTGATATCTGATGGTTATGAAATACTATTGTGCTGAAAGGAATAATGAACCTGGAGGG
Source organism: Gracilinanus agilis (assembly GCF_016433145.1). NCBI lineage: Eukaryota > Metazoa > Chordata > Mammalia > Didelphimorphia > Didelphidae > Gracilinanus > Gracilinanus agilis. The sequence goes on from NC_058131.1 coordinate 45,078,733, forward strand.
ATTCCATGTGGACTGGAAAGACCTCTAGGAACCAGTGCAGAGCAAAAGGAGCAGAACCAGAAGAACATTGTACATAGAGACTGATGCATTACAGCATAATCCAATGTAATAAGAGTTTTCTACTAGCAGTAATGCAATGACCCAGGACAATCCAAAGGAATTTATGAGAAAGAATGCTATCCACATCTAGAGGAAGAAATGTGGGAACAGAAATGCAGAAGAACAACTGATCACATGGTTCAATGGGGATGTGGTTGGGGTTTTGGTGTTAAAAGATCACTCTTGCAAATATTAATAACATGGAACTAGGTTTTGAACAATGATACATATATAATCGAGTGGAATTGCTTGTCAACTCTGGGAGGGAGGGGGGAGGAAGAATCATGAATCATGTAACCATGGAAAAATAGTCTAAATTTTTTTAAATGGTCATTCAATAGAAGACTTCTAAGCATTCCTGAGGAAAAGACCATATCTAAAAAGAAAATGAAGTCTAAACATAAGATCCAAGAGAAGCCTAAAAAGGCAAATAAGAAAGAAAGAGAAAATTTAAGGGTCTCAATAAGGTCAAAGTGTATGTATTCCTACGTAGAAAGAGGATATCTGTAATTCTTTAAAATTCTTATTAGTATTAAAGCACTTAGGAGTATACTTAGACAGTGGGTGGGGAAATAAGCTGATTAGGATGATATGATATGCAAAAAAAAAAAAAAAGGGTGAAAAAGAGGATTGCACCAAGAGCAAAGGGAAGGGAGAGATGGAATGGGTTAAGTTATATAACAAAGAGGTGTGAAAAACTATTACAGTGGATGGGAGGATGAGGGTGGTGACAGGCAATGCTTAAACTTTACTCTCATCATAACTGGCTCAGAAAAGGAATAACAACCATACTTATTAGGGTATAGAATCCTACCTTACCTTATATATTAGTAGGAAGGGAATAAAACAAAGGAAGTGAGTGGTAATAAGAGAGAGGGGGAAGTGGCAGGGGGTGATAAAAAGAAAAACACTGGTGAAGAGGAACAGTGAAAGAAAAAAGATCAGGATCAAAAGAGGAAAATAAGATGGAATACACAGTTGGTAATCATAAATTATGAATGTGAATGTGAATGGGATGAATTCACCCATAAAATTAAAAACCAAAGAGATTTGACTAAAGATAAAGAAGGAAATTACATCTTGCTAAAAGGTATTATAAACAATGTAAATAACAATACTAACCATATAGCACCAAATGGTATAGTTTCTAAATTTTTCAAGAAGTTAAATGAACTTCTGGAAGAAATAGATAGTAAAACTATACTATTAGGAGACCTTAACAACCCCCTTTCATATTTAGACAAATAAAAACAAAAAATAAATAAGTAAATGAAGTGAATGAAATCTTTAAAAAGTTAGAACTAATAGCTCTCTGGAGAGAATTGAATGCCAAAAGAAAAGAATATACTTTCTTTTTTTCAGCAGTACATGGCTCCTACACAAAAACTGACCATGTATTAAGGCACAAAAACTTCACAGTCAAATACAGAAAAGCAAAAATAATAAATACATCCTTTTCAGATCATAACATGGTAAAAATTATAACCCATAAAGCTAGGAAAGATAAATAAAAAATTAATTAGCAACTAAATAATCTAATGCTAAAAAAAGTGGTGGGTCAAAGAACAAATTATAGAAACATAATTTTATTAATGAGAATAATAATGAGGAGACAACATATCAAAATTTATTTTGGGATACAGCCAAAGCGGTTCTTAGCAGAAAATTTGTATCTCTAAACATTCACATCAATAAAATAGAGAAAATGCAGATCAATGAATTAGGTATGCAACTAAAAATACTATAAAAAGAACAAATTAAAAATAATTCTAAATTCTAAAAATTAAAGGAGAAATTAATAAAATTGAAAGTAAGAGAACCAAAAAAACTAATAAAACTAGGAGAGTTGGTTTTATGAAAAAAAAGAATAAAATAATGTTGGTGAATTTGGTTTTAAAAATTAAAGAAGAAAATTAAATAATCAGTATCCAAAATGAAAAGAGTGAACATACCACCAATGAAGAGGAAATTAAAGTAATCATTAGGTGCAATTTTGCCCAATTGTATGCAAATAAGTCTGACAATCTAAGTGAAATGGATGAATACTTACAAAAATGCAAATTGTCCAGATTAGCAAAAGAGGAAATAGAATCCCTAAATAATATTATAGCAGAAAAAGAAATTGAACAAGCCATCAATGAACTCCCTGAGAAAAAATCCCCGGGGCCAGACAGATTCACAAGTGAATTCTATCAAACATTTAAAGAACAATTACTCCCAATACTACATAAACTATTTGGGAAAATAGCCAGAGAAAGAATCCTACCAAATTCACTTTCTGAAACTTATATGGTACCTAAGCCAGAAAGAACCAAAACAGAGAAAGAAAATTATAGACCAATTTTGTCAATGAATATAGATGCAAAAATTTTAAATATGATAGCTATTCAAGGAGAATACAGCAATATGTCACAAGGATCATTCACTATTATCAGGTGGGATTTACATCACAAATGTAGGGCTAGTTTAATATTAGGAAAACTATCAGCATAATTGACCATATCAATAACCAAACTAACAGAAATCATATGATTATCTCAATAGATGCAAAAAAACCTTCAATAAAATACAACACCCATTCCTATTAAAAACACTAGAAAACATAGGAATAAATAGGTCATTCCTTAAAATGATAAGTAGTAGGTACCTAAAACCTTCAGCAAGTATCATCTGTAATGGGGATAAGTTAGAAGCTTTCCCAATAAGATCTGGGGTGAAGCAAGGATGCCCATTATCACCACTATTATTTAACATTGTATTAGAAATACAAACTTTATGAATAAAAAAAAATTGGATGAATTAAAGTAGGCAATGAGGAAACTAAACTATCACTCTGTAGATGATATGATGGTATACTTAGAGAATTCTAGAAAATCAATTAAAAAGCTAATGGAAAAATACTTTTAGCAAAGATACAGGATACAAAATAAATCCACATAAATCATCAGTGCATATATAAATATTACCAACAAAGTCCAGAAGCAAGAGTCAGAGAAATTCCATTTAGAAATCAATCTAAATAACATAAAATTGGGGGCAGCTGGGCAGCTCAGTGGATTGAGAGCCAGGCCTAGAGATGGGAGGTCCTAGGTTCAAATCTGGCCTCAGACACTTCCCAGCTGTGTGACCCTGGGCTAGTCACTTAACCCCCATTGCCTAGCCCTTACCACTCTTCTGCCTTGGAACAAATACATAGTATTGATTCTAAGACGAAAGGTAAGGGTTTAAAAATAAATAAATAACATAATATTCCTGGGAATCTACTTGCCAAGGTAAACACATGATTTTTATGAACACAATTACAAAATGCTTTGCACAGAGTCTGATCTAAATAATTGGAAAAATATTAATTGCCCATGGGCCAGCTGAGCTAATATAAATAAAAATGATAATTCATTTTCTTAGTATTAAACCAAACTACCAAATAATTATTTTATAGAACTAAAAAAAAATAACAAAATTCATCTGGAAGAACCAAAGGTTGTGAATATCAAGTGAACTAATGAAAAAAAATGTGAAAAGGAAGGAGGCCTTGCAGTACCAGATCTCAAACTGTGCTATAAAGCAACAATCATCAGAACAATTTGGTATTGGCTAAGAAATAGAATAGATTAGATACACAATATACATAAGGGTAAATGACTTTAGCAAACCTAGTGTTTGATAAACCCAAAGATCCCAGCTTTTGGAATAAGAATTCACTCAAACAAAAACTGCTGGGAAAATGGAAAACAGTATGGCAGAAACTAAGTACAGAATAATATCTTGCACCCTATACAAAAATAAGGTCAAAATGGATATAGGATTTAGATATAAAGAATGATACTGTAATTAAATTAGGGGAACACAGAATAGTTTACCTAGCAGATCTTTAGAGAAGGGAAGAATTTATGACCAAATAAGAGATAGAGAATATTATTATAAGATGCAAAATGAATAATTTTGATTATATTTAAATTTAAAAGCTAACCAAGAAGGAAAAAAAAAACAAAATGGGAAAAAAGTTTTATAAAACTGTGATATAATTGGATTAAGTCTACACTGCCCATCTTTAGATTTAATCACAAAAGGTGAGAGTACCTCTAATCTTGGGAGGTCCTAACCCACATGTTCTAGAGTCAGTGACGAATCAGAATCGACTAACTGTCCTCTAGGCATTCTAAGAGAATCATTTATTGTGATTGGATATGCAGGCTAGGGGAAGGCACTGGAAGTGACACTTAAGTGACCCGTTGAAAAAGTGGGAGTTGAATGAGTGAAAGTCTTTTGGTTTTGTGAAGGGGACCTGAGGGAGCTTTGTTGGTTCCTGACCGAGACTATTCCACGTGGTGAGTTTAAAGACTGAATCTTCCTGAACTTCTATTAAGAAACTTCTTTTTATAGACTCTGTGAATGAAGTTTCCTCCATTCACCTCTGGGCCTCAGGCCCTTTAACACTCGGCTGAGGGTTAACATCTACCTAGATCAATTAGTGGGATAGATTCTTATTTCCTTACTTCTCTCTCTTCTCAATTGTAAATAAACTTCCATAAAAGTCAATTTTGATCTGAAATTATTATTAATTGAGGATTGATAATAGTTCAATCCTCTGGCGACCATCTTTTAATATATTGAACCCATAAAACCCCTTTTTCATCCTTACAACTGTCTTTATCAAAGGTCTATTTTCTCAAATTTATAAAGAACTAATTCAAATTTATAAGAATACAAGCCATTCCCCAACTGACAAATGGTCAAAGACCAAGCAATTTTTAGATGAAGAAATCAAAGTCATCATTGATCATATGAAAAAAATGTTCTAAATCACTGTTGATTAGAAAAATGCAAATTAAAACAACTTTGAGGTACCACCTCATACCTATCAGATTGGCCAATATGGCAGTAAAGGAAAGTGGTAAATGTAGGGGGTGGTATGGCAAAATTGGGATGCTAGTGCATTGTTGGTGGAGTTGTGAACTGATCCAACCATTCTGGAGGGCAATTTGGAACTATATCCACAGGCCTATGAAACTGCATACATACCCTTTGATCCAGTAATGTCACTGTTGGATTTGTATCCCAAAGAGATAATTAAAAAAGGCACAGGACCTATTTGTACAAAAATATTTATAGCAGTTCTTTTTTTGTGTTATAGAATTGGGAATTGCTGGATTGCCCATCAATTGGGAAATAGCTGAACTGTGGTATGTGTTGGTAATGGAATGCTATTGGGCTAACAGAAATTATAAGCAAGATGATTTCAGAAAAAGATTTGTAGAATTTGATGCAGAGTGAAATAAGCATTACTGCGAGAATATTGTACACAATGACAACAATATTGGATGATGATTATTTGTGAAAACTTGGCTTCTCTCAACAATGCAATGATCTGAGACATTACAACAGGGAATGCTATCTACCTCCAGAGAAAGAACTGTTGAAGTCATTTTTCATATCACTGTATCTTTGTTGGGTTTTTTTTTTGGTGGTGGGGGGTTGCAGTTTGGTTATGTATGACTATACTCTTACAGCAATGATCAATATGGAAGGTTGCTTTGAAGGACAATTTTTTTTTTAGATTAAAAAAAGGCTAGATAGAGAATAGGTGCCAAAGGAATATTTGTTGATTGTAAAAGGCCTTTCACATAAAATTAAGGCATAAATAAAACTCCAAACCACTAATGCAAAAAAAAAAATTGATAGGAAGGATTCTATAGAGCCCTTTTCCTAGGTTCTTTAAGGATTCCTGTGCCTATTAAGTTAGCCGGTAAGATAGCTGTCCCTCCTCCTTCAGCTGGTTGGAGGTATCAACACCCTTTGTTATTTGCCCTGGGCTAGGTGCTGTACAGGTGAGAGAAGCTGTGTTGGAGAGGAGGGAAAGATAAAAAAAACATACAAAAAAGGGCAGCTGGGTAGCTCAGTGGATTGAGAGCCAGGCCTAGAGACAGGAGGTCCTAGGTTCAAATCCGGCCTCAGACACTTGCCAGCTGTGTGACCCTGGGCAAGTCACTTGACCCCCATTGCCTACCCTTACCAATCTTCCACCTATAAGTCAATACACAGAAGTTAAGGGTTTAAAAAAAAAGCCATACAAAAAGGGACCCTGCCCATACCCTATGGTTGGGCAGACAGAAAACACCTACAGGACAAAGAAGTCAATTGAGTTCTAACCCGGAGGACAGTTTAATAAGTGCAATAGGAGTTGAAAGTAGACTTTATATCTTCCCTTTAAGTAGGGGAGATAAAGATTGCTAGTACCCCAACAACCAAATTATTTTTAAAAATGAACAGTTTTCAGATGAGGAAATGCAAATTATCAATTACCATTAGATAATAGCAATAAATAGTTAGAGGACATAAACAATCCTGAAAAGATGAAATGCAAACTATTAGTAGTAACCTAATAAGATATTTCAAATCATTAACAAACAGAGAAATGCAAATAAAAACCCAAATATCCATCAAACTAGCAAAGAGGCTAAAAGATAGGAAAACTTGGAAGGACAATTCTACAAACTTGCTCCAAGTCGAGTGAACAAATTATTCTGGGAATCAAGTAGGAATCACGTGAGAAAAATTACTAAATTGTTTGTATTCTTTCACCAGGGATCTTTAGAACTATATCCTAAGTAGGCAACTGATAGGAAGGAAAGACTATGTGTATAAAAATGTTAGTGACAACATTATTTGCAACATATTTACAAAATGCAAAAGCTGGAAAAAACTATGTGCCTAATGACTGATGCAACTATGTGCCTAATGATTGATGCATGGCTAAAGCAAATTATGGTATTTGAGTCTAATGGGATATTCCTGCACCAAAACATAGACAAATGTGATAAATTTAAAGAAAAATAGGGATATTTCTATGAATTCCTGCTGAATGAAGAAAGTAGAGGGAAAAAAACCAATATATATATTTGGTAATTATTCTTTTTTTTATAAATGTATTTTGTAAAGGGAAGCAGCTGATATGTCAAGACTATAATTCATGAGTGTATTTTTTAAAAATATGGGTGGGATTTGAGGGACAGGTGTATATATATGTATGTATGTGTGTGTGTGTGTGTGTGTGTGTGTAGCGGGGGAGATGATAATAATAGTGGATGCATGAAGTGGGACATTACATGTAGGAGGCATTGGCAAAATCAGTCTGAATTGGAAGCGAAGTGTTTGCTGGGAAGTTTGGGAAACAAGATTAAATAGGTAGGATGAGAGTGAATCATGGAAGACTCTGAAAACTGTGCAGAGGGTGATGAATTACATACATGAAGCAATAGGGAACTAATCTAGTTTCTTAAACATGCTGTAGATTGATTCATGTGCCAGTAGCATGCAGATAGAGACAGGAGGCTGGAGACAGAGAAGCCATCTAAGAAGTTATTTTGGAATTGCAGGAAATAAGGTGAGTGGGTAACAGTGATAATGGGAAAAGTGATAAGTTTTTAGAACCCTTACTTTCTGTCTTCGTAACAAGTGCTAGGCAAACAGAGTTAAAGTGATTTGTTCAGGGTCACACAGATAGAAAATATCTAAGGCCAGATTTGATCTCAGGTCCTCCTGACTCCCGGTCTGGCTCTATACCCTGAGTCCCCCAAAGGTGTTAATTTGAAAGAGATGATGAAGAAAGACATAGGACTTAGTGACCAATAGGAGAGACTAAGATTGTTTTAAGGTTTCTAGCCTGGGAGAACAGTGCCACAGTCAGAAATGAAAGAATTGAAAAAGGGAAGCTCATTTTTTTTTTTTTGGAGGAGAGGGGTGGAGAACAATTAGGTTATAAACTGTATTTTGGTTTAATCAGTGGGGAACATGGAAAGGTTGATCATCAGACTAAGGAGATGGAAAGGAATGATATGCAGAGTAGACAAGAAGAGGATTAGTTTTACAGTGGAGAATAGAAATCTTTCTTGTGAAAAAGAATGCCATCCCCCTCCAGAGAAAACTATTGGAGTAGGAATGCAGATGAAAGCAAATGATTTTTCACTTGTTTATTGTTTCACATATTTGGGTTTTTGTTTTATATGATTATTCACTTGCAGAAATGAATAAGGAAATGTGTTTTGCATGATAATACCTGTATAACCCAGAATGACTTGCTTACCAGCTCCAGGAGTGGGGAGGGAAGAAAGGAAACAATTTGGATCATAAAACTTTGAAGAACTTATGTGGAAATTTGTTGTTACATGTAATTGGTAAAAAAAAAAAAAAAAATTTTTTTTTTTAAAAAGAACCTTTCCTGTGGGACTAGAAGGAATGGTATTGAGACAATGATATGTTGAGGTGACACTGGGGGGCACTTGAGGGAATCTTCTCCATAAAATGTGGTCAAGAGAGTGAGAAGTGAGCACAAGAAAGGATAAGAGTGGACTTAAGATTTTTTTAAGGGAAGAGAAGATAGTAGTAGTAACCTTGGAAAAATTATTTAGCCTGTCTGAACCTCAGTTTCCTTACCTGTAAAATAGGGGTGACATTTGGGCTTTGTAAACACAAAAGCTTTATAAAAATGTGAGTTAATATTTTATTGGGAAACTTGTTTATTGTCCTGCAAGTCTTCCTGGGAAGTCACTCACCAATCAGCTTCTGGCCTTCATGGGCCTCATTTAGTCTAAACTTCAGCTGCTGGACCTCAGCATCCAGGACAGCATTCTGGTTCTCACTTTTTTCCTCCTGCTGCTTCACCTTCTGGAGGGTTTGTTCCACCTCTTCCACTCTGGCTTGTTGCTTCTCCATTTCTGCATGCTTTTCTTCAAGGGTATTTTGCACCAGGATTATTTCCCGCTGAGTTTGGGATAGGGTTTCATTTTTCTCCTGAATGACCTGAGTAGATCAAAGAATCAGGATGGTTGTTGAAGGTCTAGGGCTCTTCCTTTCCCCATGCCTGATGCCTTTCCTCCTTTTTCCTATGGGATCATGTGTTTAGCTCTTCTCTAAAACCCCCAATGACTATATGGAAGGGAAATACAAACAGGCCAATTAAGCTTCTTCTAGGAATTCTAATGAAGTTTGGTGATGGGAAAACATTAGCCACAGAAATATCTGCTGGTTTCTAATCTGTCTATTCCAGACTCCATCAGATTTATAGATTTCTTAGTGTGGGTCAGGTGTGCTGTCACATGGAGTTATACCTCATCTCTATACAGCTTTGTACATACAATGCAACTAAGAAATGTTTTTGATGGGAGGTCCTGGGTTCAAATACAACCTTAGATACTTCCTAGCTATGTGATCCCGGGCAAGTCCCTTAATCCCCATTGCCTAGCCTTTACCTCTCTTCTGCTTTGGAACCATACACAGTATTGATTCTAAGACAGAATGTAAGAGTTTAAAAAATGTATGTTGAGTTAAATTTCTTCTTCTAAGACACACTTACACTGAGCTATTTTAACATTGTGACATTTTTGTCTAAGAAACTTCTAGTTTAAAAGATCAATCAAAATCCCTAATCATGCTAAAAATAGCAATAATTTCATCACTGAAATTTGTCTTTTAAAAAACATTTTAAGACTGATCTGGATAAATGCATGCCTAGCCAGTATCCCTTGGTAGTGTCCTCATTCTGCTTTTTGGGTTTGGAGGAAGAATCTTTCTTAAATAATATTGAGTGCTCTTCAATTTAACCAATAGTTATAAAAGCCTGCTATGCGTCTATCAATCAGCAAGCAGTTATTTAGCACCATACACTATGCCAGGCAAAGCACAGGGAATACAAAGAATGAAACAGGTTCCCCTCTGAAGGAGTTTCCATTCTAGTGGGGGAGACAACACACATATATGCAAGAATATATAGAATAAATATCAAGATAATTAATGGAAATAAATACAAAGAAGGAAAATATATCATTGTGAGGGAGGGAAAGTACTAGCAAGTTGGGATTATCTGCAGAGGTGGTGCTTATTGTGTTCATTACTTGTGCAAGTAAGAGGTCTCAACAAAGTTTATGGTGTCATTGGCTGTCCTTAGATCCCTGCTATAGAAATGTTTGTGATTCTAAGGTCAAAGAAATTAAGTACAGACTCTGATTGCAGCATATACATCATCAGTGATAAGCATTTAAAGAAATCCTCTGTTCCTCAGGCCTCTTTCCTCTCCAGTGGAATCCTTTGTTTTTTTATTTTTTCCTATTGTGACCAAGTACTTCACAACTTACTTTTTCTTTCTCTAAACAAATAGTCTGGGATTCTTTCAACTGAACTTGTAAAGTCTTCATGTGTTCCTTTAAATCCTTCACCTTTCCATCCTTCCACTCTGTTTGGTTTGCTGTCTCTTGCAGAAGGTTGTGCATATCTAACTCCAGCTTCATGAGGTCTACAACAGAACAGGACAGAATAGGACACAACATAGCAATGCTATCATCCAGGCAGCTGTTCCTTGCTGGAAGGACTTCAATTCTCTCTCAGCCCCATTTCCTTCTTCTACTACCCCCCCCCCCAGGTTTACCCTTCATGATCTTCTTCTTCTGTTCTGATACTCTTTCCAGCTCCTTCTTCATGTCCTGTAAGAGGTACTGGTACTCTTCTACTCGGAGGCACTGACTCTCACATTGTTCCTCAATCTGTGCCAAGATCTAGACACAGAGTACAACTGTAGGTCAGTGGGTGGTTTTGTCAAGGTCAAGATGCTCTTTCTAAAAAACTAAAACTAAAACTTTCTAAAAAAAAACAAAAAAGGAAGGCAGGCAATGGCAATTTCTGGTTTACAGAATAATACCTGCCCCTGGAAGTGGGATATAAGCAATGGTATACTGGAACTTATCTCATACTGCCTCATGAGAGCCCCATGTTAAATTTTCAGTGAGAATGCTTATACTTTATAAATTTATAAATTGGTAAACACTATCGACCAGAGATTGTCAAGACTTAAGTGATGAAAAAATGTTAATGAAGGTTAAACATAAAAGTGTATTGTACATACTTTTTTGAGAATTAGTTGTTAAACTTTAACAGCCTGCCACAGATCACAAGAAAATATTTTCTTGTCTTTCTCTTAGTCTTAGCTTCAAAGAGCAGCCAACAAGCACTACTGTGTCACATCAAAAGGTAAGGAAGGGGGGGGCAGCTGGGTAGCTCAGTGGATTGAGAGCCAGTCCTAGAGAAGGGAGGTCCTAGGTTCAAATCCGGCCTCAGACACTTCCCAGCTGTGTGACCCTGGGCTAGTCACTTGACCCCATTGCCTACCCTTACCACTCTTCCACCTATAAGTCAATACACAGAAGTTAAGGGTTTAAAAAAAAAAAAAAAAAAAAGGTAAGGAAGGGAAGCATCTAGGTGGCTCAGTAGACTGAGAGCCAGGCCCAGAGACAAAAGATCTTGGTTCAAATGTGCCTTCAGACACTTCTTAGCTGTGTGATCCTGGGCAAGCAAGGGTTTTTTAAAAAAGCCCTAAGAAGAGCTGTCTTTTATATATAAAGATGACACAGAGAAGAGAATTGTGAGATGTTTTCCCAATCTATGGATTTGCATCAATCTGTCTCTCCACTCTCTCACCTAATCCCTACTAAGACTAAGTGCTGAGTTTGGATGTACTGTAGGATGTGGGTAGAGGGATGTGTTTGGCTTGTGTGTGTGTGTGTAGTAAGAAATAAAATATAGAAGGATAGATGTAAAGATATTATGGTTTTAAACAATTTATTGGTACCCATTAGAAAAATGAAGCCACATGCTATGTTAAGAGTCAGCTTAAAAAACAAGTGCTGTTACCTCCTCTCCCTATGGTTGATTTGGCACCAAACCAGCAAAGAGAGACTGCCAATCCCACCACTCACTTTTTATCCTACTTTCTATGTTATTACGTAACTGTCTATATCATTACCCAAGGCAGGAAGCCAGTGGGCTCATGGGAAATGTAGTTCCGAGGTTCCAAAATTTCAATAACACATTCCCCCCTGAGAGCAGAGTGAAGCTGGTCTCTATGAAGGCTCTCATAAACATAACTAACTTATAAATTACAGAAATTTGGGAATGAAAAGAAAAGAGAACAAAACCAATGATCCAATGATTGCTAGGCACAATAACAAAAAGCCAATTAGGGGGCAGTCCCCTTCAGCATAAGAATGTACATTCAAAATAAATGCATTCAACTCCCTATAGTTCAATCAACTACACTCCAAAGTTCATTTTGGATGTTCTTGATGTAGTGTAGGTTCTTCAGGAATCTTCATGGTGCCTTCTCCAAACAGGTTTGTTGTCTGGATTCTGGAGAGGTGACAAATTTCTTATCCTGAAATTACTCTCAAAAGAATTTAAACTTTACATTATAGATTATAATGCATATAAGAGCCTTCAGGGAGACCAGTCTCCCTCTGCTCTCAGTGGGGAATGTGTTATTGGAATTTTGGGGTCTCAGCTAATTTCCTGTGAGCCCTCTGGTTTCCTGTGGAATTTCGGGGTCCTTGAACTACATTTCCCATGAGACCACTGGCTTCCTGTCTTACGTGATTACATAGACAGTTACATGATGAAGTAGACCCAAGGATAAAAGTAAGGGGCTAGACTTGCTCTGGTTCTCTTTGCTGGCTTGGTGCCTGATCAACCATGGGGAGAGGAGGAACAGCACATTCTTTTTAAACTGACTCTTAATATGGCACGTGGCTTCATTTTTCTAATGGCTACCTATAAATCTTTTAAAACCATAATATTTTTAAATCTATCCTTCTATATCCATTTTATTTTTTACACTATACATATACATGCATATATAGGTACATACACATATATACACACATATATACATAGCTGTGTGGATCTATATCGATCTACATTTCTGTCCATATTCTAAGTCCTATTAATCCTCAGTTTCAAATAGGGTAGAAATTTTTCAACAAGGACATCCCACCTGATTGATATCCTCTGACTCATCTGAAGGGCAGACAAGTTGTCTGTGGGACACTCTATAGGCAGCAAAGTCCACTTCTAATTTTATAAGCGTCTCTTCATGATCCAATATCTGAAAATGGACACAGCTCATGTATAGAACAATCAAAATTCTTTGCATTTTCACAGTGATTTCTTCAAAAGACTTTACATGGTATTGTGCAAAGGACACTGGATAAGGAATCAGGAGACGGGTCAAGTCTCATGTCTCATCTCTATCTCTGCTGGTTGAATGACAGCAAGTAAGTTCTTTAACTTTTCCTCGGTTCAACTTGCTAACATGTAAAACACAGATAATAAAATGCAGGTAATATCCACCTCAAGGACTGCTTTAAATATCAAAAGAGAATGTGTATAAAATTCTTTGTAAACTGTAAAGTGCTTCATAAATGTTAGCTATTATTGAGGCCAAGTGATAAAGCTGCATGTGATCCACTGGGTAATGGAAAAGTTTAGGATAGGTATGAGTAACAGTAAGACATACTAACTTCACAGACTCTAAAGTGGTTTAAGAATTGGAAGTTTATGATCAGAAAGACAAACAGGTCAGACATGCAGTAGTAGCAAGGGATAACAGCTTAAGACAATGGACTAAGGCAAAAGGAAACATAACCATATGGCAAAGTGTTTGAGGATCATTGGGCAAGATAGTCTATCTTTGATATTCCTAATTTCTGTCTCTTTTTTTTTTCCTGAGAGCTTCATTTTTTTGACTGTGTAAAGGCTCTTTTAGTAGAAACCTGGTTTCCATGTCCACTTACTTTAAGATTGCTACAAATGAGCTTATCTCGAAGCTCTTGAAGGACCTCTTCCTGTTCAGAACCCTCTTGCCATGCATCATTCAGGCGCTTTTGGGTCTCCTTCAGTTCATAAATTAAACATTCTGTAGTTCTTTCCTTGGGTTGATCCCCCTTGATATCTTCCTCCTGTTGTTTTTAGAAAAAAAATCATATGGTGCTTTTGGAAATCTATTTAGGGGGAATTTCAGAAACGGTTGAGCAGAAAATCTAGACATGTATTGATGTCCGTATGTTATTCAATGAATAAACATTTATTAAGCACCCATTATGTGCTAGTCACTCTGCAAAGTTCTGGGGATACAAAAAGAGGGAAACGAGGGAAAAGCTATCCACAGCCCACAAGGAGCTCACAATCTAATGGGAGAGACAACATGGAACATCGATGGTTTTGCCCACTAGTGTGACAGGGAAGATGGTTTGGGGGAGGCTTTAGGGGAAAAGATGATGAGTTCTGTTTTGAATGTATTAAGCATATTTGGACATACTGAGTCTACTGGACATAGAGTTAATGGACATAAAGAGATGAAAAAGCTAATAGCTTATGGTCAGACAATGGATTCTAGAATTTTTTAGCCTAGAGGTAGTGTTTGCTTGATGTATCCATTAGATTGTGAGCTTCTTGAAGTCAAGGACTATCTTTTGCCTCTCTTTGTATTCCCAGGCCTAGTATAGTACCTGGCACATAGTACGAGGTTAATAAATGTTTATTAATTGATGACAAGTTCAAGAATGTAATCATCTTTGTGTATGGCTGAAGTCGGAAAGGAGTAGTAGCTAATGAGAAATTAAGTAGGCTGAGAAACCAAGTGGTTAGGCTATTTGAGGGAGAATTAATATGCATGTTGAAGTCTCATAGTATGAGTGCAGGAGGGAAAAGACTATGAACCAGGTATCAGAATTTATCCTCAAATCCCTTGAAGTTGACTTACCTTAGTAAGTATGTTTTACTTAGTCTGATTTTAAAAACTAGTTTCTATTTACTGGGCAGTATAGTGATGGGAAGCAGCCTAACTCATGTTAAGCTGTACTTTTATTGAATGGAGGACCTAGCTTCGTTCAATGGGGATATGGAAGATTCAGGGCCCTGTTTTGGTTACTCTCTTTATTCCTTAAATGGGTTAAGACAGCCCTTTCTGCAGGAAGACTTCTTCAGATAAGCATATTACAGTCTTAAGTAGAAGGTCTGAAGAGATTTAAGAATAGAGCTATACTTCAAAAGACTGCAATTTGAAAATTCAAGGAAAGGTTTTTTCTGACAGAAGGTTTGGTGGCTTTTCACCCCTTGTAAGAAGCACAAGGTTTGTCCAAAGCAATAATTTAGGATCCCTGAACATGCTCATGATCATGACACCTTTTTTGGTTTTGATTATAGTAAATGGCTATGGTCTGTGCCTTACCTGCTTGGACATAATTCTGACATCTCCCTCTAACACCTTCATTTGACATTCCAGCATTTCGAGGCTGTTCATGGCTGCCTGATACTTATCCCTGTAAAGATTTAAGCTGCTTTCTAGGTTGTTGATCCTGTCTTCAGCCAATGAAAGTTGCTCCTGAGATATATGAAGCTTCTCCTGTAGCTTTATATTCTCTTCCTTATTTTTCTCCATCACTTCCTCAAAGACCATGGCCTGCTAGCACAACAACACCACGAATTATCCTCTCACAGATATGTCTGATTTAACAAGTGTTTCTACATGTGAAGTTACATGTGCAAATATTCAATATTTGTTGAATGAATAATATAAGACAACTGTTAGGATTAAAATTTTCTGGAGACCCTATGTTTATTTATAATCATTTATTAGATAATGAAAGTAGATTGGAGAGAGAAAAGGCACATCATATGGCCAATCACCCAGCGAATCTGAGTTTGCCACTTACCCCATGTGTTTCTGTTCACTAGCAAAGGGACCTCATGAAAGCTGCCCCTCCAGCAAAGTTGAGAGAGAGAGAGAGAGAGAGAGAGAGAGAGAGAGAGAGAGAGAGAGAGAGAGAGAGAGAGAGAGAGAGAGAGAGAAAGAAA
>NC_058131.1:45094514-45130114 GCF_016433145.1 Gracilinanus agilis
AAAGAAAGAAAGAAAGAAAGAAAGAAAGAAAGAAAGAAAGAAAGACCTGCTGCTTCCTCAATTCTTATTTATTTATAGCCCTGGAGATGTTGGAGATGTCACTTGTCCTGGGTCTTCCTGAGACTTGATCAGACTCACTCTGGGTCAGATGCCAGGAGTCACATGGGACAAGAGACAAGTATCTTCCTGAATGCCAGGGAGCCATGAGGCCTTTGGCATCCTCTCATAGTTTGCACATTTATTTTCTTCTCTCAAATCCAAATCATTACTGCATGTTAAGAATTTAAGGTCTGAATTATCTGTTGAATCATCGACTCCCCTCTATTCTCACTATAACCATCTTAGTAACCATCCTCATTTCCATCTACCTAGCATATAGTTCTATCCTCCTAAAAGGATCTTCCTGTAATCACTCTTTCCACCCTTCATGCCACTAGCAGAATAGCTGTGGGTGCCTCTTTGGTCTGAGTTCCTTACCTTGGTTATTCCTCTGAAGGCTTCAGATGGGGCTAGGGGATGGATTTGTGACTCTCAGGGCCAGAGCCACATAGCTGCTCACTTTTTTTCCTGTTCCTAATCCATCACCTAGTTATATTGTCTTGGTTCACCACCCTTAGCCAAAGGTTCCCAGTACTGTTCCTTTCCCTGGCAGGCTACATTTAGCACAGGTCCCATCCTCAGTCTGCATTAGATCTGGGATCCAGCTCTGGGGAATAGGTAAAAGAGTTGCCTTGTGGTATTTGTTCCTTCTTATATATGGTCAGGCATGTCTGTCCTATATCTGGGATCTCTTCTTGCATTAGTACTTAGTTGCAGGACCAGTTTAGTTCCTGTAATGATAGTTCTGCATGGTACACTCTTGGCAAGACATAGTCTACAGATCTTCATCTCTTTATGTTGACCTGGACTGGAAAAAAGACTCACTATTTCTTTGGGAATCACAATAAGGACTCAGACTGGTAGGTTTCCCAGGTCTTTGTGGAGTAGTCATTTAGGGAATCTTTCCTCCTATTCCATCATCTTGGCTTGTCTCTTCCCCACCTCTTATATCATAGTCTTTGATGAAGAAGTGACTGTTCTCAACATCAAAGCCAGCCTGTCTACTTATACCCTTCTATCTTTTCCATCAGATTGTCTCTGATACATTCTCCCCTTTCATATATAATAAATGATCTTTATAATTCAGGTTTTCTACTTTATCCAACATAATCTTTAATTTCTATCTACTGGTCCCTTCCTTTTGCCTCCAAGCCTCTACTATCATTCAATAAGCTTGCCCTAGGTAAGGGAGACAGAGCTTATAATAATGGGGGTTGTAACCCATACCTCATCTTCTTTCATGTGGCAGTGCTGATGAAGCACTTCTAGGTCACAGGTCTGCTTATCCAGGATGGACTGATATTGTAAGAGTGAGCAGTAAGAAGCTTGTAATTCTTCTGTGCGGAACTCCAGTTCCTGCTGAAGAGCCATCAACTTTTCCTTTAGCTGTTGGAGTTGTATCTGACGGGTTTGGTTACAGCATGCAAACTCTCCTTGTATATGCTGCTTACTCTGGAATAATAATAACTGATAACAATAAACAACCATAGCAACAGCAACAAATAACAATGCTATCTTATATCCATACTGTGGTTTATAGTTTGCAAGCGCAATTTGCGTCCTATCTCTTATGTTCATTTAGTGCTTTCATGTATAATGAACTTCACATCTATTACCTTATTTTGATAATAGGGAATAGAAAAAAAAAATTTAAGAAGTTGTCATTTGACGTCATTTATTCAACAGACATTTACTGAGCCCATTTGTGTGCAGCCATGTGCTAGGTGTGATGGAAGATGCAAGGAAACTGGAATACATGACCCTTACCTTTTGGCAACTCCTCCAGTTGGGAAGATGAGTCGCATATTCTTAAACCAATTGCACAAATATATGCATATTTTAAATGAGTAATTTCATTCCTATGAAAAGATGCTACCATATCCCCATCATCATTAGCCCATGTTGTTTTAATCATTTCATCCCATAGAGGTGATGGATTTATACCTACACCTCTACTGCTATTTTGAAGTCACTGGTATTCACCTGGAAAAATCACTGCTTGGGCAGTGTGTTCATCCCATGAAGCCCAGCTAAAAATCTATCTCCATGGAACTTTATCTGATTAACCCAGTAGTCCTGTCCTCCAGTCTTCTATAATATTTCTGTGTTTGTACCAACCACAATGTATCTATCATATTCTACCTTATGATATTTAGTCAGCAAAGTGGTTAGAGTACCAGGCCTAGAATCAGGAGCTGAGTTCAAATATGGCCCCTGATACTTCCAAGATGTGTGATTCTGGGCAAATTGCTTAGTTCCTTGCTGTTCTTCTGTCTTAGAACTTATACTCTTGATATTAAAATAGGTTATTTGTGTACAAATCTGAGCTTTCTACTAGATTTCTACTAGATTTCTAATAGACTACAAGTCCTTGTGATGATGGGTCACATCTTCTATTTTTTTATAATTTCCAAAGCTTCTAGCATATGGATGTTCAATATATGTATGTGTATGTATGTACATACATATGTGTAAATTTACACACACATAAGTATTTAAATGAATGCAAGCTAATGAATCTCCTTAGGGGATGAACTAAGGACCCTTGCTCTATGAGTATGGTGACTGAATATGCTGAACTATATAACTGTGGTGAATTTTGTTTCTTTTTTTTTTTAATTTAAAAACCTTTTCCTTCCATCTTAGAATCAATACTATGTATTGGTTCAAAGACAGAGGTGCTAAGGTAGGCAATGGGGGTTAAATGTCTTGTCCAGGGTCACACAGCTAGGAATTGTCTGAAGCCACATTTGAATCTACGACTTCATGTCTTTAGGTCTAGCTTTCAATCCATTGAGCCACCTAGCTTTCCCCAGGGAATATTATTTCTGCTGTCTATTTTTCATCATCTGAGATTCTTAGTATCCTAATATTTATACATGAGCTTTAGCTGGCTAATCATGGGTTATAAAAGTTGATTCTCTGGATCCTTCAGAGGTAAATAATTAGCTCTGGCTCTGGATTGAGAGTGTGTCATTTAAAATCACTTGGGATACTTGGAACTACATTTCCCGTGGTCCAACGGGTTTAATGGGTTTCCTGTTTTGGATGACATATTCAAGGTGAGGGACTGTTTGAAATTAGGGGGAAGTGACTTGGAACTTCCTCTTTAGTTACCTGAGCTGGAGGAGAGAGGAAGGTAAATGGCTGAGGTGAGGTTGGAATAGGTTTTTCTTACAGGCGCGTGGTCAGTTTATCTCTATCAGCATGGCTTTTATTAAAATACTATTCTCCTTTTTGATCTCGGCCCTCATCAATTTTAATCATAACAAGAGGATAAAAGATCAAGAATACAGGGAAAAGAGACATTGAAAGTCAAAAAGAGAAGACACTTGCAAGATTTTAATCCATTATAAGCTGGTGACCAACAAGACAACAAAGGGAAGATGTGTGATGGATCCAGATATGTTATGGCATATTAACATCAATGAGTTGAGTCATTGAAGCTGTGAAAAATATTATCCAGGACATCTATCATTGGGAAAGGATGTGGGCTGGTCATCTGTTGAGAATGAAGGCACTCAAGTGTTCTCTGATATCTATGAAATGTTTAAAAGATCCAGAGGACTTATGGGAGGAAATGTACAAGTACTGAGCAAGATAAGGTTGCAATCTACATTGTGAATAAAGTGTCCGTGTCAATCCTCTTAAAAGTTCGATGGGCATTTTCGCCAGCAGTCTAGGGTCCAGAAGTGACATAGATTTTTTGGTGATTTAGTAAGAGGAATGAATCAGGGGCAGCTGGGTAGCTCAGTGGAGTGAGAGCCAGGCCTAGAGACAGGAGGTCCTAGGTTCAAACCCGGCCTCAGCCACTTCCCAGCTGTGTGACCCTGGGCAAGTCACTTGACCCCCATTGCCCACCCTTACCAATCTTCCACCTATGAGACAATACACTGAAGTACAAGGGTAAAAAAAAAAAGAGGAATGAATCTCAGAGCTTGGCTCAGATCCAGAAAGAGAGAAGCAGGTAGACTTTTTGGGCAGCTGGGGAAGTATACCTCAAATTGTAGGAGGGAAAGAGATAGACAGATAGAGAAACAGAGAGAGACACAGAGACAGAGACAGAAACAGAGATAGAGACAAAGACAGAGACAGAGACAGAAAAACAGAGACAGAGAAACAAAGACAAAGAGACAAAGACAGAGTGAAACAGAGAGAGGAAGAAAGACAGATACAGAGACTGAGTGAGCTGAAAGGAGAAGATGAATTTAGATGGTTCTAGAAGATGGAACATTGAACTAAAAGCTCACATTTGGGAAATGGAGCATCATAAGTAAGGAACAACAAGAAAGCCAGTGCCATTGAACTGAAGAATATGTGCAGAAATCTAAAATGTAAGAAGACTAGAAAAGTAGGAAGGGACCAGGTTATGACAAACTTTAAAAGCCAAACAGAGGATTTTGTATTTTGAAGGCAATAGGGAACCATTGGAATTTACTGAGAAGAAGAGTAACATGGTCAGACTTAAACTTTTAAAAAGGTCAGTTTGAGAGCTGAGTGGAAGATGAATTAGAGGAAAGACCTAAGGCAGAAACTTTGGAAAACTTGCATGAACTGATACAGAGTGAAGTGATCGGAACAGGGAGAACAGTTCATATAATAACTATCATTAAGATAAACAGTTTTGAAAGATTTAAGAAATTTGATCATTGTAATAACTAATCACAGTTTCAGAAGGCTGATAATGAAGATGCATGTGAAGCATCTCTTCCAGAGAGTGAGGGGCTCAAGATGCAAAATGAGACATATTTTTCCATGTTAATATGGACTTTGTTTTGCTTGTCTCTACATACTTGTTACAAGAGTTTTCTTTTTCTTTTTTCCATTAGTGGGGATGGGGAAAAGAAGTGGGAAGGAAAGAAAAAACTTGCTTAACTTGGAAAAAAATCGGAGGAGGGGGTACAAGGGATAAGGAAAGCAAAGGGCTACAGGAAATTATACTACTAAAATTATTGTGACAAGAAATAACCCCAAGTCATCAGGTGGTAACAAAGAAGGCAGAGGACCTGCTGTGATGCCATACCAGCCACAGTCCCAGTAAAAGAGTACAGGCTACTTATGGATATTTAAATATCCATAAGGGAGGGATCATCAAAGGGTGGAGTGAACTAAGAAAGGTTTCCTGGAGAAGAATTATGAAATAAAGACTTATCAATAATATCCTCTTGTTGCAAACATTGCCAACTAACAAAATGTCTGTGAGTCTATTATTCTTTTTAGAGTCCCTTTCAGAGGTTGACTCCATGAATATTGATTTTCAAAATGATCTGACCTTGCATCATTAGGAAATAGGAAGCACACAGGGGTTACCCTAACAATGTGGAGGTGGATTGGATTTTGCTGTTACCTGGATATCCTTTACTTGATGAGAAAGTAACACTGGGCATCACTTCGCCTTGTTAGTGTTAAACTGGAAAAAACACAGAACTATTTAAAATAGTCAGAAAAATCATATCTTTAATCAGGAGAGGAGTTCAGTACAATTCCTCAGGCCTCCACACAGAGCCCCGAGACTCTGGCTATCGACCCCTGGGAGTGCCAACCCTGCTAAATTGACAATTCTGAGGAACCATGAAAATTGGGGAACTTATATACCTCAGGAGGGACCTGAAGATGGGAAGAGTATGGCTGAATGGCTTTATAATGGTTATAAAGAAAATGAGGAGTTCTAGACAGGATTATCAGGGAGATGCTGATGCTTTACAATGGACACAAAAGGGAAAGTTCCAGCCAAGGGCAGAGCTACCTTAGAAAGGACTTTGACACAAAGGGAGAAACTACCAGGACAAAAAGAAGGGTACTTCACACCTGATTAAGACTGCTAGCTCCACCTAAAGTACTTTAAGGTCTATTGTAACAAGGTCAAACTTGAGGTCTTCAACTTTCAAGCTAACTAAACTTGGGGGTTTTTTCAGATTCCAGTGGTTATAAATTTGGGGGTTTCTATATTTCAAGTTGACATTAGTTACCTCCTCTTCCCTTGCCTTCCTTTCCTTACTTCACGGATGTATTTTTAACATCATCCAGTAAAAGGAAGAAACTTATAAAACTACATTTTATTTTTGTAAAAAGCCACCTCCCTCCATATATTCTAAACCTATATGTGTAGATATCTTAAATTAGATTTGGAAATTTCCTGACAGCAGACAACATGCCTTCCTTCTTAAGGAAGCAAATGCTATAAATAGTGACAACCCTTGATATTAATGAGTAACAAAAACTCGTGATTTTCTTACTATTGAAGCCTCTAGTTTTATATTGGATTGATATTACATAGCATCTTGGGCAGCTATTAAGGTGCAAGGAACTCTATAACACAGCTAGTTGGGCAGAAGCAGTTCATTACTCCCTAGTATCAGGGAGCAGAGCTATATTTTATACTATTTTACTTGTTATGAAGACATTCTGAGACTCTGTCTGTTGAAAAACTATAGTGTTTGTCTCAAGAGTCACCACATGAAACATTTTCTTAGATAGTTTTATATTCTTTTGGCTGAAACAAAGTAACCAGTAGAGTAAATAAGGAGAAGACAAGAGAAGGGCATTTCACATTCAAACACCATTGACATTCACGAGACTTGGAGGAATGCCTGGATGTATTTGAATCCTTTTAAATTTCCACTTATTTATTCTCATGTGTTCAAAAAGTTTTTATTTTCCTTAATTCAAAGTGATTAGAAAATGTCTATTTAATTTGCATGTGAGCTAAAGAAAAGTATAATTGAAGGTATCATTGCATTTTCTGTTACTCTTTTGTTGTTGAATAGTTTTCTTTCTATACAATGAGGATATTAATATTTTATAAGTTTCAATTTTGACCTCCAAATCGAGGTCTGGAGAAATCAAGCAAGTTGGACATAATTTATTGGCAGCACGATTAGTGATTAGAATAAAGATCACAGGGTCACAGGGTTAGATCACATTTCCAGAGGTCATCTGGTCCAGAACTCTTCTCAGACAAGGCTAGCATTCAACTTTAAGGTATGGCTTCCTACAGGAACTGGTTCCCAAGCCTAGTCAGCATTGTTGCCTCACTGATACCCAAACAGATTGATTTTGTTGGTTCTAAATGACTCTTGTTTCCTCCTTACTTCTGTGGTTTCTCATTTGATTATGAAAAGAAATTAATTGGTCTAGCATGATTTCTTTCTTGAAGAGCCATGCTGGCTGTTACCCCAATAGTTTGTCTTTTTTCAGGATGATATTGATTCATGATTAGTTCTGGTATCTATCCTGTTATCAAAATTAACTCCCCCCATAATAACCAGAATTGTCCTTTCAAAAAAAATTGAACACATCATTTGTACATTTCTAGTCCTTAGAGACTTACCTCATCCTCTACCTTTTTATGTTCTCAGAAATGAGAGCAATTCCACAAGAACAGCTGCCTATTCCTTAAGTGTGCTTATATGCCTGTCATCAGGTCTTTCTGATTTGCCTACATCTAACTTTTAAAAATACTCTTACTTCATACTTCCTTGCTATTTCTTTGCCAGGATAAAATGCTCTGGTTTTGGGATCACAGTTTTTTGTTTGTTTAAGACAAAACTGAAAAAAATTCTACTGCCCTTTTTCAGACTTTGTTATCAGTTTTCCTTCCTTATATAAGTGTGACATATTCTTTTTAATGCTTGTTTTGCCTCCTAACACTAAATAATGTTTATCTGTTACCTTTTGTGCTTCTTTTGCCCTTTATGGTGAAGCTTACCTTCATGCCTATATAAATAACTGCTTTTTATATAGCATGTGTAAATGGAATTAGCTCATCCTCATTCATTGTTAGACTCTAGCCATCAGAAAGAATGTCACCCCACCCAACTTAGAATTAAGTGGGAAGGGGAAGATCAGTTACCCACACATGACAATAAGTAACAAATCAAAAACAAGGGACTGCTCTTTGGGCAGTCCAAAACAGTGTTGAGGCTGCCATCTGTCCACCTGAAATTGAAGGTGGATGCAGGAAGTGACAAAAGCTGTTATCTTTTAAATATGATGGTAACTGCCTGTGGAGCAGTTGGTGCTTTGAACTTGGTGTTGAAGGATCTCTGGTGAGACCTCAGATGGCTCCTCTCTGAACTGTCACGTGGGTAAGTGAGGCTGACTCTTTCTCCTCCCTTGGCATTTCTGGAGGCTCTAGCCTCAAGGAGGCCTCTCTTGCTTCTCTAATTGTAAAAGGCCTTGTGACTAGAAGCCTTGTTTAATTAACCTCTGTGCTCCTTTCCTGGGGCCTCTAAATTCTTATCTGGTCTGGACCAGAGTTTCTCTCTCTCAATTTCCCTAATTTCAATCTTCCTAATTGTAAATAAACTTCCATAAAAGTCATCCTGACTTGGGTCTATTTTAATTTGAAATCTAGTTAATCTAATTTCTGGTGACCATACCTTAAATATCTAGTTTCCCCTCTTACAGGATCCTTGGATTGTTTTTTGCTCTTTAGATTTTCTTACCAGCACTTTAAACTAACTTGGGTTTCATTTTTTCTTAGTTTGCTGAATTTTCTCTCTTCCCTCCCCACCCCCCAGCATTACAAATGATATCAAGTAGCCTCTGCTAAGATCTACTTCTATCTTTAAGTCCTCAATTAATTTTGGTATTTGTTAGAACCAAATCAAGAAGGGCATTTGTTCTACCTAGTTTATTCTACCACATTTAATGCTGAGACTCTGTCTTCAAGACACTCCAATTAGATTTGTAACAGTATGTAGCCTACTATGTTGTTTTCTTCCCCTAGTGGACACCTGAGTAAAAAGAGTCTCTGATGTCTTAGGAAATTTTATGATGAAAGTCTCATTTACCTTCTCTTACTAGTTAAGCATCTCTTTATTACACTATATCCTTTACAATTGGTTAGATCAATAATACCATAATTGGAAAGTGCCTTAGAGGTCATATAAGTGTACTTGCCCCTGAAGCACATGTAATTTATGGATGAGGAGAGAATATGAGTTGTCAGCAAAACAAATAAAATATATTAGTTAAAAACAAAATAAAAAACCATTTACTTTAAAAATCCAGTTGACAGCCCAAAGTTTTCATTTCTAGCCGCTAATTATTTTTATTTTACCTTTTCAACTGAACTCAGAGACTGTACTGATTTCTGGGTTTTTAAGTATTTGTAAAAAATATATTTGGTCTATGGAGATATATTGCTTTCCTTTCCCCGTAGCTTGCCTTTTCTGAATGGCTTCTCTTCTTGCCAACTTAGCATCTAGTCAAAGACCATTCCATTAGGGCTCAGTTTACCATTAAAGACATTGTGAACTTGAGGTAAAACCTCAAGTTTCTCCTTTTTATTTTGCCTGAAATTTGCATGTATCCCTTAGTCCGATATACCATAATGTCAGGCAATTTTGTCTTTTGCCCCTTGCTTCGAAGCTAACCTCATTAGTTCTTCCCAAGTTTAGCTTCCACCAGAAAGAGCAGATTTATAGGAAGGCGGACTGTGTTCTTGGTCATACATGTGTGTGGCTTTCAGAATGGAGGCCTATCAATGTAAGTCTATGCTCCTCAAATAAACAGATGGGTGAGAAAAGGAAGGTAGATGTGTGGCAGCTGGCATGATTACATATCTATAGAAGATGAAAGGATGAATACAAGTCTCACTCTAACTATTTGTGCTTACATGAGAAGCAATTTAAATTTTGCTGTATGTGCTGGAAAGAACCAGGAACTCTGACTCTGGTTTCATGCTGTTGGACCTTCTTCCAGGCAATTAGAATAAGGGAAATGCTGAGTGTATGGACAGAGAGCTGCAGGGGCTCTTGGTCACATGACTCTCCCTGTCTCAGAAGAGAATTGCTTAATAAGTAAAACTCACTGAAGCAATATGAAAATCTCTCCCTACATCTGGCAGAGGAATCTAGATATAATTGTGGAGCTGAGAGTAATATTAATAGAAAAGGAAATTAAGTTCATATCCTTTCTCAAACCCTTTTAGGAAAACTGAAGGGTTTTTCCTATAACTGGTACTCCCTGGGAAAAGGATGGAAATGCTCAACAGGCTGAAGTAGAAATGGCGTGTAAGCAGGATTTCCAGAGCATTGCAGGCCAGCAATTTTTCATCTCTTCACTGAGGTGGCAAGTGCTGTGGTCTGTCTAACAGACACAAAGAAGCCTTGAAACTTTATGACAACTCTGATGAACCCAATTGTTGATAAGATGGCAGACCAAATGGCAACTTTAACTCTTAGCCTGGTTCCATGTGACCAGTATTATTTCCTCCATGTTTACCAAGAATTCAAAGCCAAAGTAATGAAGGCAAATAAGGACTTTTGAGAAAACTGAATCTTGGAGATAAAGTAGATATTTATTTTTCTTGATTATGCTAATTGTTAAAAAGGCTTTGGTTTTCTTGGTTTTTTCTCAGTGGGGGCAAATGGGTGAATGAAAGAGGCTAGGGATAGGATAGCAAAAAAATTAAAAGATAAAGAGAAGAGAAAGAAAAGAAAGTTATTCAAAGTATTTTGAAAAATATATAGAAAAGAGAACATAATAGAAGCAGAGACAAACAGAACAGCTTTGAAAGCTATGAGTTGAATATATTATATACTTAAAAAGAAAAGCAAACTGTACATAACAGAGATTATGTAGATTAATATACAACCTTTTTATATGTGTCTCTTGTGCATGTGTGCATGTGTGCATGCGTGTACATATAGGTTCCCCCAATTTGGAGGCTGTCTGATGGCCTTTTAAAAGGTTGGCTCTAAAGTCCCCAAAGAGACAGGGATCCTCAGCCTACAGTAAGATCTCCTAGACTGACTGATGTACTGTCTGGATATTAGAAGTAGTTCAGAATGAAAGCTATCAGATTGGGGCATCCTTGCTATTGTGACAATGACAGGACAAAGAGTGCTTCTGGTAAAAGAACTGTCACTGGTCAAGTGGTAGAGTTCTTATTTTTGTACCTAAGCATTAAAAACTATTAGAATGAAATATACTATATTAGGCAGAAGAATTTTGGGTATTAGAAAAACCATAGGAATGAGCCCATAGGAAAGTATGGACATATATTATTCAATAGTTATAGATGTATTTGATTTTTAGGAGGTAGACAGTAAAAACAGTAAAATATAAGGTTGTAAATTTCTGAGAGTAAGAATTTGGTACTTGGAGATTTGCAAAGAGTTAATGTGCATTTTTTTTTTAAATTAGGGCAAAGAAAATATTTTGTTTTTTGTGGTAATTTCTAATTGTATATGCTGCACACAATAAATCCTCAGTAAATGCATTTGGTTAGTAAAAGAATAATTCTAGCATTCCTTTTGTTACAGACAAGACTCAGCCCTTCCCTGTTTTAGCAGATACCCTTACCAGGCTGATATCACCTTCCATCTCATGAATAGAGAGTTCCTCCACTTCCAAGGTCCTTCCTTGATTTCTACAGATGTCATGTAAATTTTGTATGTCACCTTTTAGATTCCATAATTTCTCGTTCAAGCTGCTCACCAATCTTTCTCTCTCCCCCAACTAGGCAGATAGGAGAGAAAAAAAAAAGAAAGAAAATGTTGAGTATAAATTCTTAAGAAAATGAATGTTTCCTTGATTGGCTTAGTTAAGAGGTGGGGAACTGGAAAGGGCAGTGTTCTTATATCAAATAATTATAGAGTCTCCTAAATGGAAGGAAAATCATAAAAACCCAGCTCTTATCAGGAATCTCCTCTGTAATTCCAACAAAAATCATCCAATTTTCACTTGGAGAGCTCTAGTGAGGAAGAACAAATTACATCCCAAGGCAACCCATTCTTTTTATAGTTCAGATTTGCTTTGAGTCAAAAGCTATCTCTTGCTAATTTCCCTTTCTTCCTCCTCTTCCTGCCACTCAAGTCACCTCTTTTACAGGATAAATATTCTTGGTTCCTTCAATTGATGCTAACATGGAACCACTTTAAGACTCTTCCCCATCTTAGCTATTTTCTTAAAATGAGGTCAGACCTGAACACAATTATTTTTGGAATATTCTCTCATCAGAGAAGAGTATGGTGGGACTACTATAACAATAATGGTAACTGGCATTTCCATAGCATTCTATGATTTACAAAATACTTTTTACATATGATCTCATTTGAATTTCACAACAACTCTTTGAGTTAACTCCAGGTATTATCAGTCCCAATTTACGGATGCAGAAATGGAGGCTTTGAGAAATTAAGTGATTTAATGGTGGGTTTTGAACTGAAATTCTCTTTTTCCTATACCACTTGCTTTAAAAAAAATCAAACTCTTCTCTAGCTCTGGAAATTATCTCTTTAAATGAAGCTCAGGATTATACTTCTTTTAACTAAGATATCACATCATTCACTCTTATTGAGAATGATATTTACTAAAACCCTTAAGCCTTCCCCCCCCCCCCATGAAATGCGATCTAGCCACAACATTCCCATACTGGACTTAGGAAGCTGATTTTTTTTGAACCTCAGTGTAGAGGTTTTGCCTTAATCTCTATTAAATATAATTAGAATTTGCCTAAAATTCTAGTCTATCAGGATCTTTTGGAATCTGAAATTTGTCATCTACCATGGAATCTCTCAGCTCTGAGTCATCGAATGTAATTGATAAGGTCATCCATCTAAACCTTTATTGAAGTCACTAATAAAGTGAAAAAGGCACATAGAGGTCAAGTGCCCTAGGACACTCTAGTAGATATGTTATTTCAAGTTGACACTGAATCTTCTATTTTTTGCATCTAGGTCTTAACTATTTGTTCCTATACTGTTGGCTATCCTGTCCCTCTCTAACCCATCCACAAGAATAGCACATAAGATTCTGTGAAATGTTTTAATGAAATCTTCATAGATTATATCTTAATATTCCCTGACCTATCAAATATTTTGGTAACCCTGTCAAAAAAGGAAATGAGGTTAGTCTGGCATGACTTGTTTTTGATGTAGTCAAGCCATGCTTTTAATCATATATTTTAAAAAAATAAAGCCAAAATTAAAAGAAGAGTAGGAAACTGGGAACATTTTTTTTTTTGCAACAAGTTTCTCAGAAGTCTCATTTCTCAAATATATAGAGAATAGAGACAAATTTATAAAAACAGGTATCATTCCCCATTTGATAAGTGGCAAAGGACATGAACAGGCAGTTTTCAGAGAAAAAGAAATCAAAGCTCTCCATAGTCATATGAAAGAAAATTCTCTAAATCATTTAGAGATATTTGAGACAGAGACCAACCAGAAGACCACTGCAATAGTCTAGATATAAGGTGGTAAGGGTAGTGACAATGTGTCAGAGGAGGCATACAAAAGAGATGTTTTGAAGGTAGAATTGACAGGAGTTGGCAACAGATTAAATATGGGGGAGGAGTAGGGAGTTCAAAGGTGACACCTAAAACTGAGTGATTGGGAGAATGGTGGTGCCATGCAGTTCTATAAGGTAACTTGTTGGTTGTTTGAATAGTGTAACACTAAATTTGTAAATTAATTTAGATAGTATCAATGTTGAATTATGTTTGTGTGATTCAACTGTGAACAAAAAAAATTACTTTAATCATCTGCCCTCTTATTTTTGTAAAGAGTATTTTATAGCTATATTTATGTCTTGACTGTGTCTCAGTATCTTCCAGATATTTTGTGTACTTTGCTGTTATTCTTTGTTTTTGTTTTTGTTTTTTTAACCCTTACCTTCCATCTTGGTGTCAATTCTGTGCATTGGCTCCAAGGCAGAAGAGTGGTAAGGGCTAGGCAATGGGGATCAAGTGACTTGCCTAAGGTCACACAGCTAGGCAGTGTCTGAGGCCAGATTTGAATCTAGGACCTCCCATTTCTAGCTGCCCTCAACTTTGCTGTTATTCTGAAAACACTTCTTTATGGACTTTTCTCCTGATTCTTGTTAGTAATGTACAGAAATAATTTTTATGGGCTTATTTTGTATCCTGTTTCTTTCCTGAAGCTACTAATGATTTTGATTAGTTTATTCACTGATTCTTTGGCATGTTCTAAGTAAGCTGCCATATAATTTATTAATAGGGATAATTTTGTCTCCTTTTTGTTGATGTTTATAATCTTTTTTATCTGTCTATTCCTATAGGCATCATTTTAGGTCCATGTCAAACAATAATAAAGAGGGGAGACATCATTGCTCTTTCCTTGTACTCTTTGGAAAATTTCTAGTTATTTTTTCTTTATAAATAAGGGCTAAGTTTTGAGTTCACTTTGACCATATCAGAGAAAGTACCATACATGCTTGTGCCTTTTAGGGTTTTCTATATAACGGGAATGCTACATTTTGTCAATGGCTTTTTTTGTTGCATTTTTTTTGTTTGTTCCTAGAATTATTTATGTTAATTATTTTACTAATGCTGAGCCACCCTTTCTGGAATGAATCATAATTTCGAATGGTCAAATTGAATTTTTGGGAAATATCACCTTTTTATGAAGATTTTATTTAATTTTTTGCATCAATATTTATTGGCCCATAGTTTATTTTCTTTCTGTTTTATGTCTCCATATTTGAGATATTAGTTCTCTAAAATGAATTGGGAAGAACTTCTGATTTATCTAATACTGAAAATGATCTTTGTAGCTAAAATATTAGTTGTTTTTTGAACATTTGATAGAATTAAATTGTTAATCAATTTAAACCAAGGTTTTATCCTTCAGCATTTCATTTATAGCTTGTTTAATTTCTCTTTCTGAGACCTGATGATTTAAAATTTCTATTTTTTGTTTAGTTCATTTAGATTTTTATAGATACTAACAAATTTCCTTTGAATATTATTAAAATATTTTGTTCTCAAATTATTCTCACTAAAAAAACTCCTTCCCTTTTGCCTTAAAATTGACATTAAGTATCCGTTCCAAGGCAGAACAATAGTAAGGTCTAGACAATTGAGGTCAAATGACTTGCCCAGGATTATACATCTAGGAAGTGTCTGAGGCTAGATTAAAAATAAGGATCTCAAAGAGAAACTCCATTTAAAATTGCTCTAGACAATATAAACTACTTAGGAATCTATCTGCCAAGACAAACACAGGAATTATATGAATGCAACACAGAACACTTTTCATACAATTAAAACTAGATCTAAACAACTGAAAAACATTAATTGTTCATGGGTAGGACCAATTAATAGAATAAAAATGATAATCTTACCCAAATTAATCTACTTATTCAGTGCCATCAAAAAACTTTTTTTATAGAATTAGAAAAATTTATAACCAAGTTCATCTGGAAGAAGAAAAGATCAAGAATATCAAGGGAAATAATGGAAAAAAAAATGTGAAGGATAGGGGCCTAGCAGTATCAGATCTTAAACTATACTATAAAGCAGTGGTCATCAAAATAATATGGTACTGGCTAAGAGACAGAAAGGTGGATCAATGGAATAGACCAGTGGTTCCCACTTTTTTGACCTGCCGCCCCCTTTCCAGAAAAAAATATTACTCAGCCCCCTGGAAATTAATTTAAAATTTTAATAGCAATTAATAGGAAAGATAAATGCACCTGTGGCCATCACTGCCTTCCTGGATCGCTACAGCACCCACCGGGGGCGGTAGCGCCCACTTTGGGAATCACTGGAATATACTATGGGTAAATGACCTCAGCAAGCTAGTGTTCAATAAACCCAAAGATCCTAGCTTTTGGCACAAGAACTCATTATTTGACAAAAACTGTTTGGAAAGTTGGAAAATAATATGAGAAAAATTAGGTTTAGATCAACATATCATACCCTGTAGCAAGATAAATTCAAAATGAGTAAATGACAAATATAAAAAATGAAATCATAAATAAATTAGGTGAACATAGAATAGTATACCTGTCAGATCTGTGGAAAAGGAAGGAATTTAAGACCAAGCAAGAGATAGAGAACATTACAAAATGTAAAAGGAATGACTATGATTATATCATATTAAAAAGTTCTTATACAAACAAAGCCAACACAACCAAAACTAGAAGGAAAGCAACAAACTGGGAAAACATTTTTTTTTAAACCCTTGTACTTCTGTGTATTGTCTCATAGGTGGAAGATTGGTAAGGGTGGGCAATGGGAGTCAAGTGACTTGCCCAGGGTCACACAGCTGGGAAGTGGTTGAGGCCGGGTTTGAACCTAGGACCTCCTGTCTCTAGGGCTGACTCTCACTCCACTGAGCTACCCAGCTGCCCCTGAAAACATTTTTTTAACAAAACTCTGACAAAGGTTTAATTTCCCAAATCCCAAATTTGAACTAAGTCAAATTTATAAAAAATTAAGCCATTCCCCAATGGACAAATGGTCAAGGGACATGAATAGGCAGCAGTTTTCACAGGATGAAATCAAAACTCTCAATAAGCACATGAAAAAGTATTCTAAATCCTTCATGATTAGAGGAATACAAATTAAAATAACTCTGAGGTACCACCTCACACCTAACATACTGGTCAATATGGCAGCAAAGGAAAGTGATAAAGATTGGAGGGGATGTGGCAAAATTGGGACACTAACACACTGCTGGTGGAGTTGTGAATTGGTCCAACCATTCTAGAAGGGAATTTGGAATTATGCCCAAAAGGCTTTATAATTTTTTTTTCATTTTTCATTTTAATTTTTTAGAATATTTTTCAAAGGCTATATGATTCATGTTCTTTCCCTTCCCCCTCAGGACACACCCCTTCCCCCTTCCCCCATAGCCAACAAGCAATTCAACTGAGTTTTATATGTATCATTGATGAAGACCTATTTTCATATTATTGATAGCTGCATTGGGGTGGTCGTTTTAGAGTCTACATCCCAAATCATATCCCCATCAACTCATGTGTTCAAGCAGTTGTTTTTCTTCTGTGTTTCTACTCCCACAGTTCTTCCTCTGAATATGGATAACGTTCTTTCTCATAAGTCCCTCAGATTTGTTCTGGATCACTGCATTGCTGCTAGTAGAGAAGATCATTATATTTGATTGTGCCACAGTGTATGTCTCTGTGTATAATGTTCTCCTGATTCTGTTCTTTTCAGTCTGCATCAATTTCTGGAGGTCGTTCCAGTTCACATGGAATTCCTCCAGTTTATTATTCTTTTCAGTGATGGAATACTATTGTGCTGAAAGAAATAATGAACTGGAAGATTTCTAGGAATTGATGCAGAGAAAAAGACAGAACCAGGAGAACATTGTACACTGAGACAAATATACTATGGCACAATTGAATGTAATAGACTTTTCTATTAGCAGCAATGCAATGACCCAGGATAATCCAGAGGGACTTATGAGAAAGAACATAATCCATATCCAGAGAAAGAACTGTGGGAACAGAAATGCAGAAGAAAAACATATGATTGATCACATGGTTCAATGGGGATATGATTGGGGTTTTGGCGTTAAAAGATCACTCTATTAAAAATATGAATAATGTGGAAATAGGTTTTGAACAATGATACATGTATAACCCGGTAGAATTGCTTGTCAGCTCCAGGAGGGAAGAGGAAAAAGGGGAAGGAAAAATCATGAATCATGTAACCATGGAAAAATATTTTAACAAAAACCCCCAGGATCTCCTGTCTCCAGACCTGGCTCTATTTTCTTTTTATAGTCATTTCTGGAAATACTTCTGCTCACTAAAAAAGGTAGAATCCTCCTCAACAAAGAACAATTAAATGAAAATACTTAATTCACTATCAGATCTGATAATATAATATATACCCTCACCTCAGGCCTAAACTGGGTGTGAATTTCCTTTGACTTTGGCTGGCATAGAATTTTCAATTGTCGTTTCTGATATTTCATTCCCCTCTGTTCATCATAAATTCACTTTGCTTATTTTTGTTCTGGCTAATTTGGAAGGAAGATATTTTTAAAAAGACGTTAGCTAATGGCTTATTGAATTGGCTAGTCTTCTCAAAGACATCTCTTCATTTTGTTTACTAGTTCCATAGCTGCCTTTTTTGTATATCTCCTTGAATTTTCAAGATTTCTTATTCTGAGCTTCTTTTATGTCATTAATTTGTCCTACTTCTCAGAAATAAAATTCTAAGTCCATGAATTCATTTTCTATTTTATAAATATAAGTTTTCTGAGAAATACTGCTTCCACAGAAAACTGCTTGAGCTACATGCTATATAAATTTTGTCATATTGTTGTGTCATTAAAAAAACATTGTATGATTTCTTTACATGAGCAATATTTCATCTGTTCTCCATTTAGGTGTGGAGCTTTTGTTCTTTCCTTTAATGATTAGTATCTTCGTGGAGTTTTGGTACGAAAATGACAAATTTGTTATTTCTGCCTTTTTCCATTCATTTATTTTGTAAAAATGCCTGTGTGACTTTGGGCATATTACTTAACTCCTTGGGTCTCAATTTCCTCATTCATAAAATGAGACGGTTGAACTAGATGATTTCAAAGGTCACCTCCAGCTCCAAATCAATGACCTATGATTTATAGTTAGGTGACACAATGGATAAAGCACTGGGCCTGGAGTCAAAAAGACCAGAATTCATATCTAGCCCAAGACACTTACCAACTCAAGTCACTTAACCTTTGTTTGCTTCAGTTTCTTTAATTGTAAAATGAGAATAAAAGTTCTGTTCTACAAGGGTGTGAGCATCAAATAAGATAATATTTATAAAGCACCTAGCATGGTACCTGGCACACAGCAGGTGCTTAATAGATTTAATATAACATGTTATAAATATAAAATATTTTAATATTATTTAATATAAAATAAATATAAATATTTCCAACAATCTAATCATGTTTGTTTTCCAGTCTTCTTACAATTTATATACACTATGGTTCAGTCATAATGGTGTTTGGATTTCTTGCAAATAACCCTTTATCTACCTATTCCATGCCTTTCTACTGGTTGTTTGCCATGCCTGGAATGTTCTCCCTCCCATTTCTGACTCCTGGCTTAATGACTCAGTTCAAATCCCACATCCTTCAGAAGGACTTTCCTTGTCTCCTCTCCTTTTTTCCCCTTCTTATCTCTCTCTCCTTCCACCCTAATACCTCCCCACTACAGTTATCTTCTATCAATATTGTCTGTGTTACATGTACATAGTTGTTTGCATGTTGTCTCCACCATTAATCCGTGAGTTCTTTAAGGGTAGGGACAGTGTTTTTGCTTTCTTACTGATGTGCTGGGTCTGTACTAAGCAAATACTTAATTCTTATTGACTGACTCATTGACTACATTTTCCTTTTTATTAATTGTTGAGACAAATTGCTATGACTTATTTACTTATTCAACCATTTATTCTTTTTACTTTTATTGGGGAGTTTAAATCATTCACAGGTAGGATTAAAAAAATATTATATCTGTGTTTTTTTCCATTAAATTGTTTCATATCTTTCTCTTTAAATCAACATTTAGAGTTTTAAGTTTACTTTGCTTATATGCCCTATTACCTTATATGACAGTATCTCATACTTAATACAAGGATATGACCTTGGTAACCCCCTACCATCAAGCTCCCCTTTCCCTCTTTACTTTTGCCTACCCCCAAATTCCTTGAGATTTTTGTTCTCTTCTATTATTTCTTTTTCTTTTCTTAAAACTCTTCCTTCACTTGTTTGTAAATAGCCAGGAAGCCAATGTCACCGGTCTGAAGAGTACAGAGAGAAGAATAGAGAAGACTAGAAAGGGAGGGGATGGCTCATAAAGGACTTTGAACGCCAAACAGAGAATTTTGTGTTTGGTTTTGAAGGCAATAGGAAGCTTCTGGAGTTTACTGAGTATGAGGGATATGGTTAGACCTCAACTTTAGGAAAATCACTTTGATGGCTAAATGAAGAATGAGTTGACTTGAATTGAGAGACTTGAAGCTGGTTGACCCAACTGTAGCTATTATAGTAAATCAAGCATGAGGTGATGAGAGTAAACCATGGTGGCAGTGACAAAGGAGACAAGGGGGCATTTGGAGAAATGTTGTAAAGGTGAGACCAATAGGCTTGAGTGATAGACTAGATGTGGAGGATAAGAGACAGTGAGAATTGAGGACAATGCCTAGGTTGCAAGCCTAGGAGACTGGGAGGATGGTGATACCTTTGATAATAAAATGAAAATTTACAAGGGTGTGGGGCTTTGGGGGAAAAATAATTTTAATTTTGGACATGTTGAATTTAAAATGTCTATACAATATACAGTTCAAGGTGTCTGAAAGATGGAGTTGAAGATATGAGACTAGAGGTCAGCAGAGAATGATTGGTGGATTTGGGAATAATTAGCAAAGATATAATAAATTCCATGGAAGGTGATGAGGTGATTAAATAAAGTATTACAGAGAGAAAAGTTGAGAGGACAAAAATCTTTCTGCATTACTTCCATTCAAAGACCCCAACCACTTTGATAAGGACTATTTGACAAAAACTGCTTAGAAAACTGGATGGTAGTATGAAAGAAATTTGATTTAGACCCTCATACTTCATGCAAAGATAAGCTCCAAATCAGCATGTGACCTAGATAAAATGTAATAGATTATATCATAAACAAATTAGAGAAACATGGGGAAAATTACCTATTAAATGTACAGAAACAAGAAAATTCATGACCAAATTCAATAGGGAGGATCACAGGTTAGATGGTTAGATAACTTGATTATTTAGAAATTAAATGGTTTTGTATAAAGAGCAACAATTAACAGAGAAAAAAAACTTTGTGGAAAGTTGATAAAAGTCTTCTTTCCAAGATACAGAGTACCTGAAAGTTCTTCTGGGTCAATAAAAAATCCTCTGATTGGCATTTAAAGCTCTTAATCCTTATCACATATTCTTTGAATCAATAATTCAGGTCTCATTCTACTCCTTCTCTTGGTTCTAATTGTTTTCCCTAGCTGTCTCCCATGTCTGGAATGCTTTCCCCTCTTGTCTCTACTTTATGGCTTCCTTTAAGTTTCACCTAAAATCCTATCTTCTATAGAAAGCCTTTTCCAACTCCTCTTTATCCCAAATTCTTTTGGGACACCCTATGTAAAGAACTGATTAAAATCTATAAGAGTCATTTTTCCAATAGACAAATGTCCCAAGTACATGAACAGGCCATTCTCAAGGAGCAGAAAACCTTAAGCTATCTATAGCCATGTGAAAATAATGTTCTAAATTATTGTTAATTAGAGAAACCAAATTAAAGTAATTCTGAGATTCCACCTCATACCATGGTTAGAGCAGCAAAAATGACAAAAAAAAGATGACTGATTGTAGGAGGGGCTGTGGGAAAATAGTTCTCTTTCCTATTGCATTGGTGGTAGACTTGTGAATAGGTAACCACTAGGGAAAACAGTTTGGAATTATATGCAAAAAGTTACTATTACTTTGACCCAGCTAGGCCTATACTTGAAAGATGCTATGTGTGCAAAATTATTGATAGCTGTTCTTTGTATGGTGGTAAGGGGGTGTGGAAAACAAGAGGATGCTAATCAATTGAAGATTGAATAAATTGTGATAAAATAATATGATGGAATATTATTGTGCTATGAAGAATGAGGAAATGGATGATTTCAAAAAGGCATTGAAATGTCTTCATATCAGCAGAACCAGAATAACAATTTATATGGGAACATCAATATTACAAAGATGAACAATTTTGGAGACTTTTATAAATGATGAAGAATGAAATGAGCAAAACTAGGAGAAAAATTATATAACATTGTGAAAAACAAGCAACCTTGAGAGTTGTGAGAATTATGATCAATACAGTGACCATTTATGATTCCAGCGGACTGATGATAAGCATGCCATACATGACAGGTAATAGATTTAGAGAATGAGAAATCTATTTTTTGTTGTTTTAGATGTGTCTGACTCTTTGTGACTCCATTTGGGGTTGTCTTGGCAAAGACACTGGAGTGGTTTGTCATTTTCTTTTCCAGCTTGTTTTACATATGAGGAGCTGAGGAAAACAGGGTTAAGTGATTTGCCCAGGGTCACCCAGCTAGTAAGAGTCTGAAGCCAGATTTGAACTCAGGACAATGAGACTCCAGGCCTGGCATTCTATCCACTGTATCACTTGGCTTCCTTGTATATCTTTAATTATCATCCAAAATCCTTACAGACTGGAGGTAGAAATGAAGGAGAATGCTTACCTTGCCAGATCTGCTACCTGACATTTTTGGGTTCCAATGCAAATCAGCAGTTGAGCTAAAAACAGAATACAGTGAGTACCCAAATGTGAGATAACAGGTTCCTAGAAAGTTTTCAGAGGACACTGGTCCTAGTTAAGGCAAAGTTTTTAGTCCAGAGGGAGAAACTAATCTTTCTCCTCTAATATGGCTCTTGAAGTTGCTACACAAAAGGTTTGCTAAGCCTGTCTGGTGGTAATTGTCTTTATTTTTTTTTTAATTTATTTTATTTAGAATATTTTCCCATGGTTACATGATTCATGTTCTTTCCCTCTCCTCAACTCCCCCTCCCGCCCTCCTGTAGCCAACATGCAATTCCACTAGGTTTTACATGTATCTTTGATTGAGATCTATTTTCATATCATTGATAGTTGCACTGGTGTAATTGTTTAGCGTCTACATCCCCAATAATATCCCACTTAACCCATGTGTTCAAGCAGTTGTTTTCTTCTGTGTTTCTCCTCCCACAGTTCTCCCTCTGGATGTGGCTAGTTTTCTCATAAGTTCCTCAGCGTTGTTCTGATCATTGCATTGCTGCTAGTAACGAAGTCCGTTAAATTCAATTTCACCACAGTGTATCAGCCTCTGTGTAGTGTTCTCCTAGTTCTGCTCCTTTCACTCTGCATCAATTCCTGGAGGTCATTCCAGTTCACATGGAATTCCTCCAGGTTGTTATTCCTTTGAGGACAGTAGTATTCCATCGCCAGCAGATACCACAATTTATTCAGTCATTCCCCAATTGAAGGGCATACCTTTGTTTTCCAGTTTTTTGCCACTACAAAGAGTGCAGCTATAAATATTTTTGTACAAATCTTTTTCCTTATGATTTCTTTGGGGTATAAACACAGCCGTGGTTTGTGATCAAAGGGCAGGCAATCTTTTAGAGTTCTTTGGGCATAGTTCCAAATTGCCATCCAGAATGATTAGATCAATTCAAAACTCCACTAGCAATGCATCAATGTCCCAATTTTGCCACATCCCCTCCAACATTCACCACTTTCCTTTGCTGTCAAGTTAGCCAATCTGCTAGGTGTGAGGTGGTACTTCAGAGTTGTTTTGATTTGCATTTCTCTAATTATTAGAGATTTAGAACACTTTCTCATGTGCTTAGGGATAGTTTTGATTTCTTCATCTGAAAATTGCCAATTCATGTCCCTTGCCCATTTATCAATTGGGGAATGGCTTGATTTTTTTGTACAATTGATTTAGCTCCTTATATATTTGAGTAATTAGACCGTTGTAAGAGATTTTTGTTATAAAGATTTTTCCCAATTTGTTGATTCCCTTCTAATTTTGGTTGCATTAGTTTTGTTTGTACAAAGCCATTTTAATTTAATATAATCAAAATTATTTATTTTACATTTTGTAATTTTTTCTAACTCTCCCTTGGTTTTAAAGCCTTTCCAAAGATCTGACAAGTATACTATTTCTGTGTTTGCCTAATTTACTTATAGTTTCCTTCTTCATATTCAAGTCATTCACCCATTCTGAATTTATCTTGGTGTAGGGTGTGAGATGTTGATCTAAACCTAATCTCTCCCATATTTTTTTCAAATTTTCCCAGCAAATAGTGAATTTTTGTCCTGGTAATTGTCTTAATGGTAATTATGCTTGAGGCTAGATCCAATAGAATCTCTTTGAAAGTAAAGAATAAGGGACAGGGAGAAAAGAGGAGGTAGGGAGAGTCTTGAGACTTGAGATAGTGAAATTCGTTTAATAGCAAAGCTATGCTGTTAACCTAATTAAACCTTAAGATGATTTTTTTTTTTAAACCCTTGTACTTCGGTGTATTGTCTCATAGGTGGAAGATTGGTAAGGGTGGGCAATGGGGGTCAAATGACTTGCCCAGGG
This sequence comes from Gracilinanus agilis, assembly GCF_016433145.1. NCBI lineage: Eukaryota > Metazoa > Chordata > Mammalia > Didelphimorphia > Didelphidae > Gracilinanus > Gracilinanus agilis. Next base: position 45,118,495 of record NC_058131.1, read on the forward strand.
TCACACAGCTGGGAAGTGGCTGAGGCCGGGTTTGAACCTAGGACCTCCTGTCTCTAGGCCTGACTCTCACTCCACTGAGCTACCCAGCTGCCCCCTTAAGATGATTTTTAAAAAGGCCCCAGGTACTAAATGGCAATAAGGGAATCAATCAGCTGGGACATAAGCATTTCTGGGAAATCTCCCATGCCAAATGACTCTCACAATGTAGCTTCCTTTTCGGTTTGGAGCCCATAGGATGGTTGTGAGATCAGATTAGAAAATATATATGAAAATGCTTTGATATTCACAAAGCATTGAATGAGCATAATGTATCTTAATTATATTAAATTTCCTTCTCTCCTATAGAATAATAATCTTCCCACACCACTAGTTGTACTCTTAAGGCATCAAGCTTCCTACACATGTCTAGGGAAATCCAAACTGATCATATCCTTATCTTGACAACCAAAGTCATATCTTTTGAAGACTGAAGATGGGAGATTGTGTTATTCATCCTTCAGTTTTTGAAGAGGACTAATGACATCACAGGATGATGTCTTTACTTATGTGTAAATTATATATGTTTAAAAACTCTTACCTTCCATCTTAGAATCAATACTGTGATTGGTTCTAAGGCAGAAGAGTGGCAAGGGCTCAGCAATGGGGTTTTTAAGTGACTTGGTCACTGTCACACAGCTAGGAAGTGTCAGAGGGCAGATTTCAACCCAGAAGCTCCTGTTTCTAGGCCTAGCTCCCAATCCATTGAACCATCTAGCTGCCCCCATGAATTAGATTTAAAGGAGGCAAAGTTGCACAAAATCATTGGTTTCATTCTCTCTTCCACAGTCACTGAAGTCCACTGGCAAGACAAAAGTCAGGAAGATGGAGATGACCCAGGTTGGGGTAGACGAACTTGGTGTCTTTGATGTCTGACCAAGCTCTAAGTGCTCTAAGTGCTGTTTACATGGCCATTGGAACAAATTGCTGTCATCCTCCCATTCTGATGAATATTCTGATATATTCTGAATATCCTGATATGTTTGGGATTACATATTCCTCTAACTCACCAATGAGTTTGAGGCCAATTTATTGGTTACCTTCAACTTGGTTTAGCCTGTCTGCTGAGGTGGTTTTACCAGAGTGTGGCTGCTTTGCATGCTATAATAAGCAAGAGCTGGGTAGAAAGTAGACATCAAAAGTGAATGAGCAGCCCTGAATACAGTGATGTGGTATAAATAAAAGGCAGACTCAGAAAAATAGCACTAGCAGCAAGGGGGGATCAGGAAGAACCTTTTCTAGAAGATGGATTTTTGAGCTATCATGAAGGAAGTAGAGGCATGGGAACAATGTATTAAATAAATCCCTAACATCAATGGCTTCACATTTACAAAGTTCCAATAAATCTCCATAGTCTGCTTATACTTTTTGCCTCTAGAAGTTCATAGCAAGTAATTAACTTTCCACTAACAGATAAAAGAAATGGAATAATCTAGAATCACAGAATGTTAGCATTGGGAAAGACATTTCTTAGAGATTTTGAGGTCAAATCCTTTTTAGATATAGAGAAACTGGAACTGAAATGGACAGTAACTCATTAGACAGACAGAAAGAGAACTAAAATTTAGGTCTCCTAATACTCAGTCCAATATTCTTTCTACTGTGATAGAAGATGCTCAAATACATGGAAAAAGGAGAATGACAGATTGGTGACACTGATACTGTAAGCAACAAAAGTTGGGTTTCCTTGTGGTCTGTCAACCAAAAAAGTCCTATAATCAATTCTTGAAAATACACTTATGGTACTTTTTTCCCTCATAATGGTGACCTCAAGGCTCTGTCAGATCATAAAGGGTCTTTTGAATCATTAGAGAAAGATCAAATTGTGTTCAGTATGTTTTAGTATTAAGTGTATTTTATCATATTCTAAAATTTAAAATACAGAGGTATCAAAACATGCAGCATGTAGGCCCCAAAATGTAATTGGGAAATATTTAATAAAATAAAAATATGATAAAACATGATGTTGACATGTTTTCTAAGTCAATATATGGCTTGTGGGGATCCTTACATATAGTTTAGTGGCTCTTATTTCTCTTTTGAGTTTGACATTACTGTTACAAGTTTTTTTTAAACTCTTACATTCCATCTTAGAATTAATACTGTGTATTGGTTCCGAGGTGCTAAGGGCTAAACAATGGGGGTTAAGTGACTTGCTCAGGGTCACACAGCTAGGAAATGTCTGAGGTCAGATTTGAACACAAAACCTCCCATCTCTACGCCTTGTTTTCTTGTTCCAAACAATTTGTACATTGGTAATCTAATTGGTAATTGAATATATACCCATCAGTATATGTCTTGGGGTCAGATCTATAGGAAATATGTTTGATTTCCAGTGGTATACAGGACAGTTGCCTCTGATCCCAACTCCTTACCAATCTATAAACCTACACACCATTTGCCAAATGAAAGAACTGGTGGTCAGCACATGTTAACTTCCAGTTCTGGGAAGTCAGTACATGCTCACTTCCTTCACAGCTTACAAGTTAACAGGATCATTCAGTTAGGGGCCAACCATTTTTTTCTTCTCCATCTCCCCTGCTTCCCCTGCCAAACTCTGAGAGTCACCATCAATCAACCTCCATCCCCAAAAGGACAAAAAAGAAAATGTAATTATATGTCACTTTTAAAAGGATATGAAGTCCTGGAATATGGTAGATTAGCGTCATATAAGCAGTATTTATGATGTGCTCCCTCTTAACTCTAATTGTTGATTAATCTGAACACTTTACTCTCCAACCATAATGGAAAAAAGAACATTTACTATATTTGAGATGCTCGTGATTGAGATTGTTGAATTATGAGAAAAGGCTCAGAATTAAATGGAGAGATATTTTCAGATCCCTACCTTATCCTTTATTAGCCTTATGTCTTCTTTGGCGGCCATTAAGTCTCCTCTGAGTTTAGTAGTTTTTTGAAGCTTATCATGCACCTGAAAAAAACCAAACTCATGATATGAATTAAGAAAATTACAAATGAATTGTTTGCTAAGGATTTTTAGGTTTTCATTTTCTCATCTGGATCTAAATTCCAAAAACAGGGTTTGAAAACACTTTCTAAACATATCAGTATACATACTTGTTTATCCATCTGTTCGCACTTTCCCTAGCATCAGACACCACCGAATTTTTGTGCTGAAGATTTGCACCAAGCACACCGAAAAGCCTTTTAGGTTTTTGTCTTTTCTCCTAAAGAGTAAACATAAGAATAGTTAGGTTTACCTGATCTGAAAGGAGAATGATCCAAGTTGAGTCTATTTTTTAGATAGGAATTTCCTAACTAAATAGTTGTGGGAAGGTTATATTATATTATTAGTTTAAAAGGATGTGATAACTTGAAGGTTTGAAGCCAGCAAATTCACTTGAGCATTGGTACTTGTAAGGTCAAGTTGATATGCTGCAAAGGACCTATATCAGTGATGGTGAACCTACGGCACTGATGCCAAAAATGGCAGAACACTCTCCGTGGACATGTGGCTGCCCACCTCCCCACCTCCTGCCAGAGTTCATTACTAGAAAGGCAGAGGGACTTGGGCAGAGCTGCTCCCTTCCTCCTCTCTACTGAGCCTGATGACATTTTTTCATATCATTCACCCCTCTGCCCAGAAGCCCAATGGAAGCACACAGAGGGTAAGGTAGGCAGCTCACAGTAGCAGAGCTGGAGGGGAGCAGAGCACTTGGGCCACTCCACCCAGCAGCCCAATAGGAATGCTTTCTCTCTCCTCTGTGTAGGGTCAAGGTGGGGCAGGGCACACCCAGCACTTGATGGTGGGGAGGGGCACAGTACGAGGTCACTAGCATACACTTGGTCTGGGGGGTGGGGTGGGAGTGAGGCCTGGCACTCCATCTTTTAAAGGTTCACCATCACTGACCTATATGAAAGGTTCAAAGAGAGAAAAATACATTTTTGTCATTTTTATTTCACTTTAAGTTAGAGTACTATACCTATGCAAAAATAATCTCATCTGTTTTAAAACAATAGCTCTTCATAGTTACAAAGTACTTAATATAATTATTTAATCTTTTTTGTCTCATGGGGCAAATCATACAAGTATTAATATATTCAGTTTGAGGATGTGAACATCAAGTCTCAGTGAATATTAGTGTCTTGTTCAATGTTATGACCTTGGTAAAGGCCAGTGTCAAGACAAATATTTGGACCCTAATTCCAGTACTCTTTATGCTGTATAATATTGTCTTAACTACAAATTACATTTATAATTTCTAAGATTAGATAAATTTTCTTCAGACACTTACCGGTGAGAACAGTTTCAGAAGTGAGACCTAATAGAATAGTCACACTTTTTAAAAAAGGCCCCACATCACCAACACTCTCACACCAACTGAGAGAGAAAACAGAATGTTAGTGATTCTAAAGCCAAATGCCTGGAATTTAGAATGTTGGATTCAATTAGAAGCATAATCTCTCCTCTTAACATCTCATGAGAAGAAGACATATTATGGGATGGAAGTGTAGCTTGTGTCTGCCTAGGTCAAACATTGCATGAGAGATAAGAACAGTGGGTATGGACAGAAGTGAGGAGACCTAGATTTCAGACCCTGCTCACCCAATATAATTAGCTGGGTAATGTTAGGCAAATTGCCTCCTGTCCTTGTGTCTGCTTCTCTCATCTATAAACTGAGTGGAGCAGACTAGATAATCTCTAAAACCCCTTTTACCTCCACCCTTGTAGCAATCTATGAACCTAACATTTCAGGAAGAAAGCTTCCCCTTAGTTGAAGTGGGAAAGAATTATAATGATTGAAAGAATTACCCTGATGAAAATTAAAATTTTCTCAAGGCAAATTCTGCCTTTTAAAGGAACATATTCTAAAATTAAATCTTCAATCTTCTCAGATGACTACATGCCATGTAAGTTCTTTGTTCAAAGTAAGGATGGAAAAGCTCTTTTCCATATTATAATAATCTCCTCCATCTAACAAAGTAAGCAGTTTGGGTTGTAAAAAGTGAACAGCATTTAGAACAGAATTTGTAAACTCACAAAGGCATAGAGTACCAATGCCCCTTGCCTCTAAAGATACCGTACCAAATAGAAGATGGCAGGCAAATGGAAAAGCTACTTCAACAATAATAACAATTTACAGAGTATAATGTGCCAGACCTGTGCTAAGTGCTTTATAAAAATTATCTAATTTGATCTTCACAACAACCTAGAAAGTTAGGGGCTATTATTCCCCTTTTTCAGTTGAGGAAACTGATTTCACTCTTGGCAGTAGCTGAATTGGGAATCATGTTAATTCTCAATTGAGGTGGACAAGATAGAGGGCTTTATGAAGAAAACATTTGAAAGGTTTTATGATAAACATCTTCAGAAGCTATTGACAGACTAATAGTATTAATTGACAAACAGATCTAACTATCCCCATAGCCTGCTCATGATTCTATAAAGGAGGGAATTCATTGTCGTTTGCTCAAGGTCCCTAGATACTAATTCGATATTGGCTCCCTAAACTCCTATTAAACAAGTCAATTTATCTCTTCTCAAAGTTTTTCTACTTCTTCCTGGGCAATCTGATGTTTTTTCTTTAGAATAGTTAGCTTCATATTCACCTCCTCTTTTTCCTGGTTCATCTTTCATGCCTGCTTGATATTGTGGACATTACTCTCATATTCATCAATTCACGTTCGCTTCACTTTGTGAAGGGGTGGTGGTGCGAAAAAAACCCCACACGCTTTTAGCAAAACTCTTTTAAAAATCTAGTTAGCAATTGTTACTGTTTGTCCTTTGTTTTTGAATGATATGATGGGCTAATGTCTTAACTTGCTGGTGAATTGAATCTAAGTGAAGCAGAGTTACATGAAGTCATTAGTTTCGCTCTCTTTCAGAGTCATCAAAGTCCAGCAGCAAGACAAAAGTCAGGAGACTAGTGATGGGATGCAGTGGAAGACCTTCGCATCTTCAATGTTTGACCAAACAGTGCACATTCTGCCAGGAGAAGTCCTCACATGCTTGAAGTAGACCAAGATTTGAGATCTGTTAGTTATCCTCAACCTTGTTTAGCCCATCTGCTGAGATGGCTATTTTTTTTTTAACCCTTAACTTCTGTGTATTGGCTCCAACGCAGAAGAATGGTAAGGGTGGGCAATGGGGGTCAAGTGACTTGCCCAGGGTCACCCAGCTGGGAAGTGTCTGAGGCCAGATTTGAACCTAGGACCTCCGGTCTCTAAGCCTGACTTTCAATCCACTGAGCTACCCAGTTGCCCCTGCTGAGATGGCTTTAATGGGATGTGGTCATTGAAATTGCTACAGCTTCTTGGAGCCACAGGTGAGAGTTTGGTAAAAGAGTAGACACCAATGATAGAAGAAAGGCCCTGAACATCGCTCAGTAAGTCCTTACACCAGAGGTGGAGGTGCTAGTCTTTCATGAACATCCCATATATCCCAGTTAGAAATACAGTTACGTCTTATGCACTTCCAAGTTAGCTTTGGCCTAATGTACCTTAAATACTCTCCATCTTTTACTTGTCAAGATGACTGACTCCAAGGAGAGTAGCTTGGCATAACCTTCACAAGGATTAGCCTAGTGTTCACTGTGCTCGGCAAAAAAAAAAAAAAAAAAAAAAAAAGTGTAGACAAAAGCGTTTTGGAGGAGACTGCATGGAAGAGTACAGAGTACAAAGTAGTGGTTCTGATCAGAACTCTGCCACCAACTAGATGTGCTCCCTTGAACCAGTCACTTTTCTTTGAGCCTGAATTTCCTCCTTTGTAAAAAAGACAGGGTTGGATCTCTATAGTCTCTTTCTGTTCTAACATTCTTTGAGTTTATGGAATCTGGTTGCTCAGAGTTGTCAATGGGAGAATCTTTGTGGAAAATTAACACCGCCTTTCCATGATGCATGGTTTAATCATAGAAAACCAGAATATGGATCTGAAACTTTCTTGATGAGGCTTAGTGAGGATAGCCCTTGGGAGGTAATCTTAACTTTGTTTGGAAGAGTTCCCTTTTTCCAGAAGGATATGCCTACTATGTCAACTAGATGTTCCTATCTATGAGTCAGGGGCATGTGCTAGAGACATGCCCAAGATTTCCTTCAAGCTCTCTCCAATAGTCTATGTTGTTCTCTTAGTTGACAAGAGGTAACAAAAATTTTGTTGTTGTTGAATCCTATCTTCACAATCCCATGTACCATACTGTTCATGAAGTTTTCTTGATAAAGATATTAAGAGTGGTCTGCCATTTTCTTCTTCAGTGGATTAAGGGAAACAGAGGTTAAATGACTTACCTGGGGTCGCATAGCTAGTAAGTATCTGAGGCCAGATTTGAACTCAGGTCTTCCTGATCTAAGCCCAGTACTCTATCTATTAAGCCGCCTGGCTGCCCTAATATTAGCTGACATTTATAACATCTACTACATATAAGATACTATGCTAAATTTTTACAAATATTATTACATTTGATCCTCATAGCAACCTGGCTATTGGTATTATCCCCATTTCATAGCTGTGGAGATTCAGGCAGAAAAAAGTTAAGTGACTTACCCAGGGTCACACAGCATCTGAGGCCATATTTGAACACTAGCCTTCCTGATTTGTAGCCCAATGCTCTATCCACTGCACCGCCTGGCTGATTTCTCTATAGAAATAATAGAGACCCTAGATTTAGAGCTCTAAGTGACCTCAAAGATCCACCCAGCTCCCACATTTTACTGATTTATCCCACAAATGAGGAAATTGAGGCCTGGAGATTCACCTAAGTTCACATAAGTTTTAAAATTATTTATTAAAACCCTTACTTTCTGTCTTAGAATCAATACTGTGTTTTGGTTTCAAGGCAGAAGAGTGGTGAGGGTTAGACAATGGGGATTAAGTGACTTACTCAGGGTCACAGTTAGGAAGTATGTGAGGCCATATTTGAATTCATAATCTCTCAGTCTCCAGGCTTGACTCTCTATCCACTGATCCACTTAGCTGTTCCCTGTCACATATGTTTAGAGGCAGGTTTCAAACTCAAAACTTCTAATTACAGAATCAATGTTCTTTCCGCTGTATTCTGATTACATTGCTCTTATATACTAAGGAAGGTTCCTAGCAGGTCTTATTCTTGCAATATACTGGGCAGAATCTAGGCAACTCCCATTGAAAAGTGCCTTTTTTTGACCTCTGGCAGTTTCACCATTTCTTGATCTTCTCTTTCCCTCTTTCCTATGCTGTACCTCAAGAATCTCCCTATAATCTGTTTTCTTCCACTGGGATCCTTGAACTCTATCACAGAATCTACCTGGGAGTCCTTCTCCTGCTGGTAGTTTTCTCTCTCCTGCATGGCAGCCGGAAACACATTTTGAGATTGCTGGACCTTTTTCTGCATCTGGTACAGCTTGACTTTTTTCCTTTTTTAAGTCTCCTTTGAGCGATTCAAATTCCTGCAGCAGGGTGTCCAGCTGTTCCTCCCTCTGGCATAACTACATGGGAGAAAAACAATCCTGGCCCTTACCTTTCTGTCATGCTCATTCCTCATCGCTAGGGTTAGAGGGAATGACTTGGATGACACCCCTGCAGGGGCTTTAATTTGGAAACACCTGTCTTATCTCCAAACTGGGAATCCTAAAAAGATTTAAGACCTATCTTGCCTATGTGTCTTAGAGAACCCTAGTGTAACACTGAATTAATTAATTAATCTAATTGCTTCTTCCCCTCCCTAACATTCAATATTAGGATTGTACAGCCCTGGTTGAAGGTACTATAAGTCAACAGACAATAAACAATAGACTTGGTGGAACACCATTTGATTAGAAGGGCACCCCCCCGGGCTTCTTGTTTAAAAAGCTGGCAGGGAAGAATCCAGTTTCGATCATGAAATAAAATCTCAGACCAAAGGGAAGCAATAGAGAAAATCAGACAGGAAAGGAGAAGGGGGAGAAGAAAGGCAGGAAGACACAGCTCTCACCAGCTAATAGATGGAGAGATGGAAGCAAGAGTGAAAAGGGCAAAAAGTATTTTCTTGTTCAGCAGAGATGCAAAGGAAACAGGTGTTAAGATGCAGTTTTTTCCCTTTAGATTCAGAATAGGACAAGGGAAAAGCTAACATTCTTCCTAGGGGTAGTTATTACCTACAACAAATGATGGTGGGAGGCTGAACTTTTCCCTTCAGTTCCTCACAGAGTAACCTCCTTCTCTCTCTAAACCTTGCATTTTCTTATCTTTGAGATGAATGATGGATAGGATTGGGTCTAAGGACCCTTGGGGATACATATCAATCTTCCATCAGCTGCTTGATGGTGTGTGGGCTGAAATGATGTATTATCCTCCAGCATATATTAGTATTAGTAATCCTAGATTGGCAACTTCCTATTGAAAATTTGTGAAAGTTAGGTATCTTTGGAAGAAAGATAACTATCTGTCCTTATGAAGAGAATAGAAATCCCCACCCCAAGCAGCAGCATGTATATATTTATATGTATACACATACCTTTAGTTGTCCTAATTAGCACTCTTTTCTAATGTGGCCAAACCCACCCACCCCCTTTTCTTATTATGGATTCCTAATACCTCTTACAGTTAGCATTCAAAAGGTTAAAGAGGTTAGAAGCTGGGTGGTGATGGAAAATTCCAGAACCCAAAGTTACAGTCTTAACTCCCGGTCCCAAATGTTTCAGTCTGAAAGATCTTGGCCATATCCAAACTCTGACAACTTAGAAATTGCAAACTTGAGGAATGTTCCCATGAGTTCAAGATTACTGGGAAACTTAAGGAGGGTAGGGCAAGATAAAGAAAAATATAACATACACCAGTGATGGCAAACCTAATGACATGTGTGTCAGACACATAGCCATTTTTGATGACACATGTATGGAGCCGCATGCTGAGGATGAAACATTTGCTGTAGTGTAGTGTAGACACTCTGTGCACTATAGATGACAATTCTACCTTTATTAATTTACCTATTTTGGTTTATTAAATATAGTTATATATTACAATTATACATTTTTGTCATTTAAACTATAAATATTATGAAATTATGGTGTTTTTTTTTCTCGAAGTGACACATCACCTGAGTTATGCTCGTATTTTTGGCAAATTTTGACACACCAAGCTCAAAAAGGTTGCCCAACACTGACATACACAGACATTGTATCATACACAGGTAGTGGTGGGCAACTTGAAGAGAAGCATTGTGTTAATTGCCTAAATTTCCTACAAATTCTGAGTTTACCCTTGGACATTGCTTTGGGCTGACCACTCAGAGCAGTGCCCCATCTTCTCCCTCTCTCTAATAAAGGCCACAGTTTTTCCTGCCAGGATCTTATCAAGTCCCCTGTTCACTCATTAGAGTGACTTTGAGGTACAGACCCCCCAGATTCCACTCCACACAATGGTATTCCCATAGAACCTACCCAACTGGGAGACTCAGATGACAGTTGGGGGTCCCAGAGAATCACAGACAGAAGGTGGAAGGCTGAGGCAGGGGGCCCAGGCAACCCAGCCAGGATCCCAATCCCAGCACACACACACATAGAGACACATGTACACACACAAATGACACACATGGATGACAGATACCCCTCCCCGAAATACAAACACACACATAGAAGCACAAGCACAGACACACCACACACAGAAACACAGATATCCTTAAAGACACAAAGATACACACAGACACACACGTCCCTGAGGACATCACTTCTACTAATCCTCTAAAACAGTGATGGGAAACCTTTTAGAGACCAGTGCAGTGCCCCTGCCCCACCCCCACCCCCACGGTCCTCAGGGACGGCGGAGAGGGGGAGGGGAGAGGCCTGAGCACTCTACTCCCCTCCGGCTCTGCTCCTCCTCAGCCAAGTGCCATACTGTGAGCTATTCTCAAGAGAATCGCCTTCACCAGAGATTCAACAGGCTGCGTTGCACCCTCACGTAGCATGCGAGGCATCACTTCCTCCCTCCCCCTCCCAACCCGTGCCTTACCCCTGAGAGGGAGGGAGGAAGCGCTCCTATTGGACTGCTGGGCAGAGGGGTGGGTCATGTGAGAAACGTCCTCGGGGACTGTGGAGAGGGGGAGGGGAGTGGCCTGAGCACTCCATTCCCCTCTGGTTCTGCTCCTCTTCAGCTATGTGCCAGCCATGAGCTATTTCTCCTCAAACCTGGCTCCTCTCCAACCCCACAGAAATCACCTTCACCACAGACTCAACCGGCTGCAGTCTGTACCACACCCTCATGTGAACCACGCCCTTACCTCCCCAGCCCCTCCCCCCACACCGGAAACCATTGGGCTGCTGGGCAGAGTGGTGGGTCATGTGAGAAATGTCCTCAGGCCTGGAGAGGGGGAGGGGAACAGCTTGCCCAAGTCCCTCTTGCTTTCCAGTAAAGAACTCTGGTGCATGTGTCCCCTCTCTAGCATCATACCATAGGTTTGCCATCACAGATCTAAACTGTGTTTGCCTTTAAGAATCAGAGTTAATTCTAAAAGTCCCTTCCCTCCTTCCTCCCTCCCTTCCTCCCTCTCTCCTTCCCTTCCTTCCTTCTTTCCCTTCCTTCCTTCTTTCCCTTCCTTCCTTCCTTCCTTCCTTCCTTCCTTCCTTCCTTCCTTCCTTCCTTCCTTCCTTCCTTCCTTCCTTTCCTTCCTTCCTT
>NC_058131.1:45132977-45142319 GCF_016433145.1 Gracilinanus agilis
CCTTTCCTTCCCTTCCCTTCCCTTCCCTTCCCTTCCCTTCCCTTCCCTTTCCTTCCCTTCCCTTCCCTTCCCTTTCCTTTCCTTTTTGCCTTGTTATCAGTTCTGAGACATAAGAGATATATGCAATAGGGGTTAAGTGACTTCCCCAGGGTCACACACAGCTGGGAAGTGTCTGAAGTCACATTTGAACCTAGGTTCTCTGGACTCCAGGTCTAGTGCTCTATCCTCTGTGTAACCTAGCTGCTCCTTGTTCCCCAACTTTCAGTGGAGAAAGTGGAGCTCATTAGAAGTGATATTGCCAGATGGCATCCACCTAGGCTTCTATTTTCCAGCAGGATAAGGGTTAATTTTTTTTTTTTAGTGTGATAACTTCAGCACTGAACTGTCAAGTCTCTAAGGTTCAGCTCAGCAATCAAACTGCATAACCTAATAGAGCCCCTGGTGCTACGGGAAACACAAGACACTGATTTATATTTTAATATCAGTAATTTCCACAAGAGCAACGTTTCTGAATGTCATTTCACAATTTCTGTCAAATGCCAGCTCAGTTTTTCTTAATTCTGTTTATTGTGCCCAAATTTGCAACCTCATACGCAATGCAGATAATATTGGCTCCCAAGAGAGAATAGTATTTAAATCTTTCTCCTGGATGGGATAGAAAAGACAAAGTAATGCCCAGGGATGGGCAGGCACTTTGAAATGGCTGAAAATAAAAAAGGATGTTGTTGTTCAGCTGTGTCCAATTCTTTGTGACTCCATGGACCACAGATCACCAATACTGGCTGTAGGTCTTTTTTTTTTTTTTTTTTTTTTTTTTTTTTTTTGGTAAAGATGCTGGAGTGATTTTCTATTTCCTTCTTCAGAAGATTAAGGCAAACAGGTTAAGTGACTTAATCAGGGTTACACAGCTAGTGTGGGAGGCCAAATTCAGGTTTTCCTGACTCTATAGGCCCAGGGTTCTATCTACTGAGCCTCTTAGCTGCCTTCAAAAAAACAACGACAACAAACAAACAAAAAGGAGCAGTTAGGTGGCTCAATAGATAGAGAAGCAGGCCTAGAGATGGGAGGTCTTGGGTTCAAATGTGACCTCAGTCTTTCCTAGCTGTATGCAAGTCACAATTCCCATTGCCTAGCCCTTACTACTCTTCTGCCTTGGAACTAATACACAAAATTGGTTCTAAGATGGAAGGTAAGGGGTTAAAATATTTTGTTATTTAATAATAAATATTCTGACTAAAACATCTTTAGGGGAAAAAGGCAGAAGAAACTTTGGTTGTCTAAACTTTTCAAGAAATAAAAATGAAAAAAAAAATTCATGGTCCCAAAAATGTAACATTTCACTTTTAAAAAGGATGCTGAATGATCGTTTTCCATCTCTGGGAGGGAGAAAGGGAAGGGGAAATTTTAGGGAAAATATTATTAAAGAAAAAGGGATACTGAAGAAAGATGCTAAAAAGGGGCAAGTCAATGTGGAAAGTATTTGATAATGTTAACTAAAAGATTTGTTGCAAGGGCTATTAGTACGACAACAGGTTATAAAGCGATTTGGAATACTCGAGGATCAAAGGTGTTCAGTCACATAAATGCCAGATGTTTGCATTTGTAAGGGGGAGCCTGCTTCTTTCCCTTATTCTTTGAACATCTAATAAAAACAAGAACAAAGCCAGTGCTGTTGGAGCAAAATCCAGCCTCCTACCCTCTGTGTTTAATATTAGCGATGCCAGTTAGCTGGGACTGCCTGCCTTGGCATGCCTGGCACCTAACCTTCAGCGCATTTCAGGGCCACCAACACTTTTTTTACAGCTCGCTCTCCAGTTTTTGGATGGTCCTTTCTTGGTCGGCCATCTTCGCTAATGAAGTACCTCCTGAAGTTTCTGCTGTGGATCACATTTCCCTGAGATCTGAACCAGTGGTTTAGTTGGGTAGGATTGCTCTCTTGGATACCACTAGAAGAAATGATTGACAAGCTTAAAACAAAATGGCACCTACAGCTAAAGATAGATAAAGGGGCTTGTCTGAAAATACTTGCTGAAGCCCTCTATGTCAGTGTTTTACTTGTCTACACAGGGCACGGGGATTTCCCTAGAGAGGGGCACTCCTTGGGGCTCACAGTTATGGGTGCTCCCCAGCCTCCTCTTTTCCCCTGGAGCCATCCCCTCCAGCAGGCCCTCTGGAGCCAAAGCAATCTCTTGCTCTGCCCCTGGCTTGGCGTTGAGGCCAGGCTTTCACCTACAGCATTCAGCCTTATTCACTCTAAATCCAACATCATGTCTCATTGCCAAAGCCCTGGCAGAAGCTGGGTTGAGTTTCTCAGTGGAGCTATCGACCACATTGACTGAAGCTGCTGCTCCGTGTTTCTCTCCATCCAAAAGGGTAAAAATAACAGGAACAAGTTGTCGGAAATGAAATTTCAATTCATCCACGCCCTTTCTACACTTCTGCTGCGACTCCCAAGCAGGGATCAATAGTGTTTAGACAGCCAAGGAGATTTTTTTCCCCTCTTAAAGCACCAGATCAATAGCAAAAAAAAAAAAATTCTCCAGCCCTCTGTATGTGTTGTAGTAAATGTGAACAAATCAGAGGCCTTCGGCTAAACGGATTGACTGAAGGCAGCCCAGTCCAGTGCTTTGTAAGTATGAGCAAATCAACTGAACAAGTGGCGACTGGGGAGGAAGGCTGCCTGTGCAAAACTGCTGCACAGCCCACTCTGATCAGCCGCTGATCTGGTCGCAAGGAGCTTTCAGAGGGGATTTTTCTCCAAAGATTCCTATTGCATCGCGATCTATAAATATTGTGCAGTCTTCCTCACTTGTGTGTGTCCACCCACATTTAGGGAAGCATATATAGTGTGGATTTCTAGTTATATACTTGGAAGAATGAATAAATTCCAGAGGACACAATTCTCATGAAATTCTACATATTACCTATATTTATTTATTTTTTATCTATTCTCATTCTTTTAAGTTTTTCCTGTTTCATTTTCTCTTTTATTTCTTTTATGTTCCCTTTCCTTAATTCTGTCTAGTTCCTAACTCTACTTAAAAAAAAAAGGAAACAAACACACACCCTTACCTACTGTCTTGGAATAGATACTAAATATTGTTTCCAAGGCAGAAGAGTGGTAAGGGTAAGTAAGGGGGATTAAATGACTTGTCCAGGGTCACACAGCTAGGCAGTATCTGAGGCCAGATTTGAACCTAGGACCTCCCATCTTCAGACCTAGTTTTCTGTCTATCGAGCCACCTATCTGTCCCTCCCAATCATGTTTTTATTTTACAGGAAAATACTAGATATTTGAGTTATCTATTGCCCCATTGCATGTAACATAATGCTCAGTAGAATGGCCGGTCATTGTAGGCACTCGATATTTACTGGTTCATTGACTGATTGATATACAATCAATTCTCATGACTTCTTTCATAGAAAGTTCTTCCTTGATGATTGCAACTGACAGTCTATGAAATCTGGAATCTTTCCCACTTTTCCTACAGTATTCTGAGATAGTACCATTCCTCAGAGCAAGGTGACTATGTCATAGTTTAGCTCGTTAATTTTTATACTCCTTTTTTAGTAGTTTACTCTTGCACAATCTTCTATTTCTACTCTCAAGATCTTTAAAATTTTATTTTACTATGTTCCTTAAATTTAAACCTCTGTCTCCACTTCCTGCCACAGTATATAGATACTGATCTAGCTCTAGAAAGTGGTTATCCTAGGTCAAGAATGGTAGAAACAATGGCTACCTAGGTCTAGTGTCATGAAAAGAAAATAGACTCTAGGAACACAGGGCTGGAAAGTATCTCTAAGGGCAACTAGTTCAAGCTTTCTACTTGTGAGAATCCCTTTACAACAGCTCTGAAAAGT
Source organism: Gracilinanus agilis (assembly GCF_016433145.1). Taxonomy (NCBI): domain Eukaryota; kingdom Metazoa; phylum Chordata; class Mammalia; order Didelphimorphia; family Didelphidae; genus Gracilinanus; species Gracilinanus agilis. The sequence continues at coordinate 45,136,842 of NC_058131.1, forward strand.
GCTCATCTGTTCCATTTTTATCTTATGATGAAATTTCACAGAAGAATTTCATTTTTCTTAGAAAAATCAATTAAAAAAACCAGAGGGGAAAATGTAAAAAAGTATCATTCAACTGGGGCAGGATAAAATTTTGTGATGTTCAAAAATGCTTTAGATTTCAAAATGTAAATTAGTTTGGTATGAATTTGGATAGAAAGCAGCCTCTAGAATAGAAGAATTACATCATATTGTCCACTGCTACTGCTCATAACTTAGGTCAGGCCCTTTTTTTCTAAAAGATCTCTAACTATCCTTCCAATCTAATTTTATACTATTCTTTTACACATATTTTATGCTTTAGATAAACAGGATTACTAGTCATTCCCCAATCTTATACTGCTTTTGACCACCTCTAGGTATCTGAATAGGCTGTTCTCTACGCCAGAAAAAGACTTCCTTTTAATCTCTTATTAAAATCCTTCTCCTCTAAGGTCTAGTTTTGTTGCTATTGCCTTTATCATGCCATTCCAGAGTGAAACATCTAGAAGAAATCTCCTTTTCTGATTTTATCACATGTATCTAGCATATTCTAACTTGTATCACACATATCTTGTCTCTCCTCTAGACTATTATCCTTAATGGTAGAGATGGTATTTTTTTCATTTTTGCATTTCAGCTCCTTGCTCAGTGTCCAAAACCTTAATGAATATTTGTTGAATTATTTTTTTCAATGATTTCTTATTGAACTAACTAACTTGTGTGATAAATGAAGAATATATTTTTGAATTTGGATTAAAATAATGATCATATAAAATTCTCTGATGCCTACATGTGTCAATATAGCAACATTTTCAATCTGCCTCAGACAGTTCTGACTCTAGAAATTTGTTTAGAAGAAATATTTCAAGGTTCTTGGTGAGAAGAGTGGTTCTTAATTTTTATATAGTCCTAGAAACCCAGAATCTCAGATTTGAGAAGAGCCTTCAACTTCACATTGTATACTGGTACAAACCATTGTCTACAGGATCTGTGACAAATGATCATCCAGTATCCACACTTCAAGACCTCTAGGGACTAAGAACCTCCACTACCTGCTAAGCAATCATCACATTCCCCTTTTGGATCTAAATCCACTTTGTAACTTCCCCTTATAGTCTCAACTTCTATCCATTATAGGAAAGTAAACCAAGTTTTAATTTATCTAGTATGTACAAGCTCTTCAGATATTTGAACATAGCTATCGTGTTCCCCCAACACCTTCTATTTTCCAGGCTTAACCTCTAGTCCCTTCAACATGTCTTCATTTTTGGCATGATTTCAGTGCCCTTTAACATCATGGTCACTCTCTCTGGAAGTTCTCCAGCTTATACAAGATGTGACATGAACAGGACTGAAATGGATATTTCTACTGTGGTCTAACCAGGGCCAAACATTGTTGGGCTCTCACCTGGTCTTCTTATGCAGGTTAAAATCATGCTATTTTTTTGTATGTGCCAAAGCATATTATTTATTGACTCAGCTCTGAGTTTATATTTCTCTAAAGTTTCCAAATCTTTTCCAGATGAAATGTTGTGTAACCCCTTCTCCCTAACATCATACATAGGAAGGTGGTTTTTCTTTCTTTCTTTTAAACTTTTATTGTCACCTGTTGTCTTTGCATTGCTTAGTTTCTCATTGTATCTCTTCCCCTACCCATGACAGAAAGTCATCTCACATAATAAACTTTTCAAGAATTTATTTTCTGATGGGAAATATGAGATATAACCATTTATAGCTATAGTGCAAGTTAGTATAGAATTACACATGATATAAGTGGCACAAGATTCTATAAGTGTTTACATGAGTAATAAGCAGTACAACAAAGCAGAAAAGGCACTATATTTGGAGTCAGAGAACCTACTTCAAAACATCATTACATATAACCTAGATGATTTGGTTTTTGCATGTGTAGAATTGAAAAGTTGAACTAGATGGTCTCTAAAGAAGCTTCAGACTAACATCTTGTTAGATCACTTTCAGCCTGGTGAAAAGGAAAGATTTCAGAGAAAAGGTTGGAACTTGGAGTATGAATGAGCTTTTGACAAATGGAGGTGGAGCAAGGGGAGAGGATATACTAGATCAAGGGATTTACATGAACACAAGCAAAGAGGTTGGTATGGTCAGGCTATCCTTAAGGAATGATGAGTAGTTCATTTTGTTTGACCTGATATTTTTAGGGAAGTAATAAGAGATAATACTGTAAATGCAATTTAGAGCAAATCTTAAATGCTTAGGAAGATTAATCTGATAGCTATGTGTGGTATGGATGGAATGAGAAGAGATTGGAGGTGGAGAATCTTGTTCAGAGTCTAACACCCCAAAAGAATATAGAAGAACTGAATATAACAAGTATGATTCCATAACTTGAGATGATAATGATATAACATTATATTCAAACGTTTTTAAGCAGAGCATATAAAAAATGAAAGAATATTAAACTTTGGCTAAAAAATCTGAGCTTCACTTCTGAAGAAAAATCACTCTTTGTCTCAAGAATCTGACCACACCGAGTGGGAGTATTAACGTCCTTGGTCCTGAGTGATGTGTGGCTCTTGATCTTTTTTATTTTATAGACAAACCTAGAGATCAAATCTTTTATAGAGAATTCCTTTTGTGTGCAGTTCATTTATATTAAATGTAGATCAAAATACAAGCTGGGCCTTATAAGTATTTTCATAAATAGTGATTCTTTGTTGTGATGTTATTTGTTAGAATGGGATTTGACCTGTACTCTACCATTTTTGTATGTGTGATGTAACTATCTAGATAATAGTGGAGGGGCAGGTGGACTCTGGTGAGGTAGATGGATCTTCAAAGAGGCCACATATATAAAGACAGGTTTGCTTCTCAAGGCCTTTTCATAGTTATTCTTGGCGAGCTTGTCCCTGTAGTGAAGGAAGACTGTAGTTGTTATGTACAGGGTCTAGTATTGTTACATTGGAAAATTTTTTTGATGAACAGTCATTTCCCTCCACAGCCGGAGGGTGTTGATAATGAGCAAATTACCTTTTACTCCCTCTGGTGTGGATTTGAAATTGGCTGTTAATAGAGTTGCTAATGTTACCAGGTTAGCATGTGATTGTTCTATTTTCAGTCAATTTAAGTTATATTTGGGGAGTAGCCAATCAAAAATCTCTCTAAGATTGTGGATTGAGCTACAGCATTTAACATTGGGAAACTCGTCCATTCAGAGATGAATAGGAAGTGGTGAAATTGTCAATCATTGGCATAAAAATGTTCATAAATTCTCTTCTTTCTTATTTAGGTTCAAGATTGGCCCCATTAGGCACATACAACAGTTTATTTTCCTCATTTTTTTCCCTTTTATTTTCCTTATAGGATAGGCTTCTACTGAGTCCAAGATTAGGAGTACTACCAGTCAATGATATGTTTAGTCTAAAAATGAGTTCCTATCAATTAATTTATTGCCGAGTAAAGACTTTTTAGAAAATAAATTGAGTGAAAGAAAATTGGGTGAAAGACGCAAAGCAATGAGATATTTTACTTGGTTATATGCTCAACTAGTCTGCAGACCTACATACCTTATTGAACTACATGAAGGATTTTTATTTCTGAAAACCCATTTACTTTGTGAACCCCATAAAAGAGAGGGGTCATAGCTTTCTTTTGTGTTATGAACTTTTCCCTTTTAGCACTTGTTATCTATAGAATAGTTAATGTGAGATGACTTTAATCAATTATTTAATAATGTTTCATGACTAATTGGGACACTCTTGAGCAAACCACTCTTTGTGATTTTCAAATTAGTGATTTTATTGTTGTTATTCTAGACTTTAAATGTAGAGCCTATTAACTATACGAAGAGAAAGAATCAAGGAACAGAGATGCAAAATGAAACTTAATTGAGGTTCTCTACTGGTTTAGAATGATTATGTATGGTTCCAAACTGGGCAAGGAGAAAAACAAAATCATCGCTTCTTGTCACCTGATAAAGTCAAGAAAACTGGAAACTGGTACAATGTAAGTTATTACTGGCATATAACAATATCCTTTTCCCTAAATAATATCTTTTAGGGATGAGAAAGACATTATGGGTCCATTCTACCTATTCAAACCTTCCCAATACTAAAATAATCAATCGAAAAATACCACCAAGATGGGGCCTTTATAGGTGCCTCTAAATCTTTAAATTTTAAATATGAATTTAAAAAAATTTTAAAAGACTTCTTCCTTTGTCTAATGTTGAATTGATGTCCTATGATAAGTGATATAATCCTTTTTTTAGTCAGTTATGATTCTGATAAAAATATCAAGATGCAAAATTTGTGCAGATATTGGTTTTTAAAGGTATCATCCATAGCTCCCTTTTCTGTTTCCTTGGTGAATCTTTTAGGCAGAGTCTGTGGCAATGCCCCCCTCCCCCCACCCTTTTTTAAGTTTAGGAAATAGAATCATATAAAGCTAAGATATTTTATGGACCACAGCTCATTTTATATGAACTCACCAAGGTATTCACCCTGCCTGAGGCCTTTCTGTTTAGAACCATTATATGATTTCTCATTGTGTTGTCCAAAAAAAGTCTTTGCTCTTGCCTCAGTTCTATCGTAACAGCAGTAGTTTTTATGCTTCCCCCCCCCCCCCCGCCCCAGCTCTATCTGTGGCAGATGAAGTAAATTGTTCTTGATATTTTAGGAGTGGCTAAAGATATTAAGAAAATGTAAAATAATTTCCCTATGTTGCTTATGGATATATGGATATATCTTCCAAAGGTTCCATGTTGTGCTTGTGCTTCTAATGAGGTTAGGGATATTCAATTGTTCATAAAGACTCAGGATATTTTTTGAGTAAATTGTTGAGTTAATATATATCCTACTTATTGACAGATAGCTCATATTTTCAGTAAGCCTTAGTCAAAAGTTACCTTGATCTTTGCTTATGTAATGCTATATAGCTGGAGAAGCATCATTTTGCTGGAAAAAATAAAAACAAAAACAAAAACCTGCTTTTGATTGTTTTTATCTAGCATCTTTTTGAGTTATTTTTATGATTAGTTGATACTCGAATGGACCTATCATCTCATTGTATGGGCACTTACTCCCTCCACTGGTGCAAAATGAAACTCATTCATACTTTCTCTTCATATATGACTTATTCACATTGTACCAAAAATTCTCCATAGAAGGTTCACCTAATATGCTAGGAGCTTTTCTCTAGATATCTTGTTGTTAGGTGACTACCAATGGATTATCAATTCTGCCCTTCTGTTATAGCTCACTCATGCTATGTGAATAGCATCCCTCTTATTCATGTCATGATATCTGTTATGCAACTTTTGGTTAGCAACTTTTAGCTAGTAATCTGCTTCAACTCTCCTCTCCTGTCCTCTCCTGTCCTCTCCTCTCCTGTCCTCTCCTGTCCTCTCCTCTCCTGTCCTCTCCTCTCCTCTCCTGTCCTGTCCTCTCCTGTCCTGTCCTGTCCTCTCCTCTCCTCTCCTCTCCC
>NC_058131.1:45145215-45156761 GCF_016433145.1 Gracilinanus agilis
ACTTTCCCAGGGCCACATAGTATGGGATATGAACTTATGAAGATGAGTTCATGGCACTCTCTCCACTGCACCAACTAGCTGTCCATTTTCTTCTCTTCCTCTCTCTCTCTCTCTCTCTCTCTCTCTCTCTCTCTCTCTCTCTCTCTCCCTCTCTTACATTTTCTCACCTGACCTTTGGGTCAACTGTAAGCTTTTTGAGGACAGGGACCATGCTCATCCTTCTTTGTATCATTAGTCTTTAGCATAATGTCAGGTATGTCATCAGTGCTTACTAAATGTTTATTGACTGACAATAATGGAAGAAGTTTAGTATTAATCTTTGTTTTAAGCCTTTGTTTTAAACAGAACTGGAGATCACAAAAAGCCCTAGTCAAGCCCTAATTATAATCCAGCCCTCTTGTTTTCCATAACTCTATTCTATACATAGTACACTGTTCATCTTCAGGACTTGTGTGTGTGTGTGTACATACATATATATACACATTCTAATGATTGATGGGCTAGCTCTAAGGACTGTTGATCCAAATGTATCTTACAGCCTGAATTATAGGCATCCTTTATTCCTATGGTTTTTCCATATGGTTAGATGAATTCTTCTGAGTAATTATGGACCTTATTTTGGTAGGTTATCTAATGTTCCATGGATTGATGCAATTAGCACAATGCCACTGATTCCTAGAGCTCTTAGAGCACCTCATCATTCCTCTTCCAGTTGGACTCTGAATTGAATATAATCCATAACTATGGCAAATACCTGTGTTAAGCATATGTCTCCTTATTGTATGCTTCACTTGATATTAGTCACCAGAGGACTATCAAACAAAATTATACTGTGCTGGTGTGTTTCAAGGAATCATACATGATTTCACCAGATGCGTGGGAAATGCTGAGGTTTAAGGCAATATTTTGCACTATTGAATCAAATGCTTTTTATGGTCAATATACAACAATAAACAGTGGAATCTTCTAATTCTTATACTTTCCAGTCAATTTTGTGACAGTAAAGAGGCAGTCTGTCTTGTAGAATATCAATTGCAAAAATCATTCTTGCTATCTTCTCATATTTATAACATGGATGCCCTTTACATATTATTCAATTCATAAAGATTTTGTAGCTATGGGGAAGTAGATAAGGGCCAGCATTAATGATTTTTTAAAGTTTCTTTCTTGGTGATAATAATATGACTCTCTCCTAAACATTTGGCATCTTTTCCTCTTTCAAATATCTTTATCCCATGGCAACCTCAAAGTTGGGTGGCCTCCAGCACAAACTCCTTGGTTTATTCTTTGTTGTTTTTTGGGCTTCCTGTCCTTGCTCTCCATATCTTCACTGAACATGTTGGTGACTGATATTAAAAGTACAAATTTAGTGGCTCTACTGTCCTCGATGAAGAAAATAATTTGTAAACCCCCTTTGTTAGCTAATTTTGTGCTTCTTGTTTTCTTTCCATTTTAGTCCTCAGATGTTCTTGAGATGGTATGGCTTAACTGGGTCTCTTGTTATGCTTTATGTAAACTCATTTTCTCCTCCACTGCTTCTTATTATTTTATGAGGTTATCTACTATCTTCCTCTATTAAGATTTTTATCAAAGTTTATATTCTAGACCAGTGTTGCCCATCTCTCCCTATTTGATGAGGCAATCAAGTGTTTGCTGGCTGAGCTATTCATTTATTTATTTATTTGTTTGTTTATTCATGCATTCATTCATTTATTTATTTATTTTAACTCTTCACTCTGGTGACTGAGTTATATTAGATAAACTTTTTTTTTTTTTTGAGACTAGGTTTCTATATCATCCTCAAGGTTAAAGTATAGTGGCCACTCAAAAGCCCAAATCTAGTATTGATTAGCAAAGGAACTTTGAGCTGAACTGGCTTGTCCCTCCTAAGGCAGTCTGGGTTGCCCCAAATCTGCTCCCAGACTTTTGGTGCCAGACTTAATGCAGTAACCTGGACAGTTTAGCTAACTGCAGCTCAGACCTCCTGAGCCCAACTAGGCTCCCTAGTAGCATGCATCACCATGCCTTATTTTAAATTTATTTATGACACCAACTGTGTCAATATTTGTTATTCATACATTGATCATTTTCTGGACCAGTAACTTATTTAAATAGGTTATTTGGCAAATATTTTAATTCCATGCCAAATCTTATTTTTATTTATTATTCTCTGATGTTTTGATTTTTGTTCTATCGGATCATTGGGCTGACTATATTTGATTGGCTAATTCAGAAATGTCTTCCTTAATAGTTACTTAATTAAGTTACCAGTAACTTAATAGTTACTGGCTGTTAAGATATAGTCAATTTAATTTTTTAATGATATTATTCAGAACTTTTTGAGTCTCTTCTATTCTTTAAAACAAAACAAACCAACCCTTACCTACTGTCTTAAAATCAATTTGAATTATTGAGTCCAAGGCCAAAGAACAGTAAGGACTACGCAGTTGGGGTTAAGTGACTTGCCCAAGGTTACACATCTAGTAATCATCTGAGGATCTCTGATCTCCAGGTCTGGCTCTCTAACCATTGAACAACCTAGCTGCCCCTGGCCCCTCTATTCTTGAGGAAAGTATTCATGGTAAGTAGTTGTGAGGCTTCTGTATAGTTTATAAGGCCTTCAGTTTCTTTTATTTCTCAGGATTATCCTCCTTAGGAAATATGTGGGCATGTAAACGATTTATTCTGTGTTTCTAGGAACTTTATATTTGGCTGACATATATACTCACTTCAAATTCACTAATGATTTTTTTTTCCTCCAGAAGTTGCCCCTGAAGAAAGCTGAGATAGTTTTTTTTTTTTTCCCCCACTGCAGATTCTCCAGAGGCCGATTCTCTATTTGAGTAGTTAGGATGAAACCCATTTCCCTGGAGAATAGCTGAATACTCTAGAGAATCTCAGTATTAGATGTTTTTAGTAGTAGGCAGTCCAGAAATGTAAGCTATTGGACTTTGTTGCATTGGAGAAAAGATGCGTTTATTTCTTTAGAGCAGTACTTAATAATTTGCTAAGTACAGAACAATTTACAACCTTGTCTCTGATAGGTTCAAGCATAGTATTTGATATTTTTATCTAAAGTGTCTTTTGTTTGGATTGCTCACCCAACTTTATTATCATTAGGACATTGTATAATATGGAAAATTCTCCAGAGAGGTTGAAGAGGCAGTAGAAAATAGACAAAGCTCCCTGAGCATTGTTTTATCTATTTTCCTAAGCTTAATGTTCAGGAGATTAAAGTAGTTCATTAATTTACAGAATCTTTTTTTCCTCAAAAGATGATTCTTCTGTATGTATTAGGGAAGGATGTGTAGTTTTCTATATAATCAATTCTCAATTATCCACATGTGGATTATCTGTGGCAAATTTTTAATCTGAGGCTGACATTCTCAGGAAATGCCAACAAATTTTCACAGTAGCTTAAGCAAAACATAATTAGGAAGACAAATCTCCTCTCCATCCCCCCATTCCTCACCAAACAATGCAGTGCTTTCCAAAGTCAAATATAAATGACCTTTCCATCATCTGCTGTTTGGATTTTGGGTGCCACGGCTCCTGTCCATTAGTGTGGGTCATTAATTGATGGTATAATAATGATAACAACAATGATAACAACAAAATATTACCTCCACTTTGCATTTATAATAGTGCTTTTCTTCCAAAGAACTAAAGGTGTTTTACATCTACAATCTCATTTGTCTTTACAACATCCCTTTGAGGGAGAGAATGGCAGGCAGAGTAATTATCGGGATCGCTTTTCTTTATTTTGTAAAAGACTGGTCAAATATTTTCATTTTGTAATCCCTGGTCTCTCAGATTTTTCAAAAATAATGGCCGGCAGTTCAGTAAGTTCATTAACTAATTCCCTAAAGGCCTTAGCGGGCATATCATCTGGACTTGCTGATTTGCATATGTGCAATGTTTTCAAGTATTCCCTTACCTGGTCTATCTCAACATCTAAATTTAAAGGTCTTCATTACTTCCTAATTATCTATGCTCCTCTCCTTTATTTTTCTTGTTAAAGACCAATTTTAAAAAGCCATTCAGTATCTCTGCCATTCAGAGTCATCATTAATTTCTCTCCCCTCCTCATTTATTAGTTGGGCTACTTTATTGCCAATGTTTCTTTTTCCCCAGACTATTTTTATTCCCTTTAACCTCTTTGGCAATGTTAACTCATTTTTTTTTCCTGTGGCTTTTATCCTTTCTTGACAAGCTGTAGAAAGTGTTTTAAAATTCCTTCATCTTCCTCTTCTTGTCCTTTCTCTTTCCTTCCACAGTAGGTTCTTTTCTTTTTCTTTTTTTTTAACCTTTAGGTCTTTTCAATGTGCTTTTTCGAGAAGCTTTTTGATTCTTGCATTTAAAAAAAATTCAAGGCAGTGTAGACCGTTGAGACTCAAGTAAACCTTTGAAAACTTCATGCCCTTTCTCTGTGTGTGTTCTAGTTTTCTTAGTTCCATTTGGAATATATTTCCGAACATTTCTGTCTTGTGTATAGTATATACAACTTCCTTAATGTTTTTAAATTCAAAGACTGCATCATATCATGAGGGCAGCAGCATCTTATAGTCAACAGCCTCAAAGGCCATTTAGAGATGCCAGAGAATTGGCAATTGTTCATGCCTTGGGTAATATACTTAACATTATTTATACCCTATCAGTACAGATAAAAAAATCCAAAATGCCATTGATACCCAAGCTGTTAGCCCTGAGAATTGGTTATTTAGGCGGAGATCATACCTGCCATGATAGGTAACATACTGCTTTGAAAAGGTGGGACTGACAATTATCACTATTATAAAATTCTTAAAAACTCCTTTCTGGTTTAGATTAGTCAAGGGCATGAGAATAAGGATTATATTTTAGATGGGCATTATGATCTCTTTAAATTACAATATTTTTCCTTGTGGGTTTGACTTCTAATTGTTGCTTTATTATTTTCCTTTATGGTTAAAGTAGCAGTTTACTACACATACATGCATGTGTACATGCACATGTGTGTATACATGTTTGTGCAGTGCTTTACAGTATTGGATAATATACATATTATATATATATATAAGTTAAAGTTATTTTATGTCTATAGCTTAATTTGTCTGTAATATCTCTTTGAGGGAGAGAATGGCAAATAGAGTAATTATCAGTTCACTTTTTTATAAACTAAAGTTATTTTATGTCTATAGCTCAATTTGTCTTTGTAATATCTCTTTGAGGGAGAGAAAATGGCAGATAGAGTAATTAATTATCAGCTCACTTTTTTTATTTTGCAAAAAACTAATCCATTATTTTCATTTTGTAATCCCTAGTCTCTCAGATTTTTCCAAAATAATGACCAGCAATTCAGTACGTTCATTAACTAATACATGCATCCCTATACATACATATATCTCTAATATCTAATCCTAGGTATATTGCCTTCCAATACCTCAAATCTTTTTTCTTTCATTGTTCCCCACATTCTGCAGTTCCCTCACTCACAACCTGGTCGGTATATACACAGGCAATACAAACTAATTTTAATATTAGCCTAAGGAAAACACAATTAGGAAGATTAATCTGCTACAAAATAATCACATTATGCATCCTCTAAATGAAATATGAAATGTTTTTAGATTATCTGTAGTTTGGGATTATTTGCCTCATTGCTTTCCTTCAACAGTGTAGACAATTGAGAGTTCACAGAATTTTGATAAAATGGAATGAGCCCAGGAAAGCAACTTGTAATTAAACTGAATTATCACCAGGTGACACTACTGCTCCACAGAAATGTAGTGGCCTGAGCCCTTATCTACCAGAGAGATCCAGGGCTCTTGCGGGACGAGGTGAATCTTGCAATTTTCTTTGGTGGATGTGGTCTACAGGGTTGCAATCCACTCCAGTATGTGGAAGAGTGATTCCAGAGTCCATGATTCCCAGTTAGGAAAGAGCATATTATATTCCTAGTGATGGAGGATGCAGAATGCTCTTAAGAGCATCGAACTGAGTCAGGGGTTAACAGAGCATTTCTGTAATTGCTACAGATACCCACCCTTGCAGCCTGGAGCATGCTTGCTCACTCTTTAGGGTGGACGGAGCAACAGGAAGTTGGCCTAAATTCCAGCCACAGAGAAATGTGTCTGGTATACTACTAAACTTTGTTCTAGAAAATCCCATAATACACATACACAATTTACACGATGGTCCATTTAGCTGGGATTTTGTAAGCACCGAGGATAAAGGATCGTGGGGTTGGTGCCATTTAAAATGATTACAGCACCGGCCCTTCTGTAGTCATATTTCTGCTTTCAAATATTGTATCTTTTGCACTGTAACCCCTACCTTCTTTAAGATGTGTAAGGAGCAATTTGCAAGCCTAACACCTGCTTGGTAGACAGGGCTGTTGAGTGCTGAGAATTTAACCCTGCAATTTCCCCTGCCTCTCTTTATAATCAGTTGCATGTGATTTCTATATGTATGATATTACTTTCTTGGTGTATCTGGGTTGGACAGTTGGTTAACTTGTAATTCTAAGAAATAATCATTAAAAAAAGAAATACACATACATATGTAAACACATTTGTATATGCACACATATAAATAGATAATTATATATGTCATATATATATAGATATATATAATTTCCAAAACCAATTCCAATATATGATTATTTAGTTGCCTAGAAAATAGACCCAAATAACTAATAATGAATTCATGTCCCAATCAGGATTTCCAGCATTCTGACCACGAAGCCCAGTGTTACTTTTCTTTTAGGTTCTTCTGCATCTTTGTTCTATTGGACAGAATCATTCACTTCCCAGAATGGCTTAGAAAAGGCTTTCCTTATTTTATGCCCTTTCTCTCCTCTCCCATTTTTTTCTAAAAGGAGTAAGTATCTGGTACAGTAGCACACACTTGGTGAGTAAATAAATATTTTGGGTGAGCTAGAAAACCATATTGTGCTAAATTGGGCTTGTCTATATGATACCAATTAGACAGATAACTAATCCATTCCTAATATGTATATATCATATATAATATAATGTTAATTATATTAGTTTTAATTTATAATGTTATGCATTTCTAAATAAATAAATATATTGATATAGAATGTAACACATCAATTTAAATTAATACATTAATAAATTTATATACATAAACTTTATAAATATATAATAAGTTATAATAAATATTATATTGTATGTAATATGTTATATATAATATATCATTTATATGATTATAGATATAATATATAATATATTACATATAATGTTATATTGATTCTAGAAGCCTTAGGGACCCCAGGAAGTTTCTCTCTCAAGGAAGACTTCTGTACAGTCTTTTATACAGGATTTCCCATCTGAGAATCTAGTGACAATTGTATGCCCCGAGTTTTAGTCCTCTGGATAGATCCCTGAAGGGCATGACTGTGGTGCCCCTTTGGCTGTGTTCAAGCCCTCAATCACTCTCTAAGAGCCTCTATTAGAGCTATAGCTTACATGAGAGAGCCACTATTCATTTATCTGTTTCGAGCCCCCCTCCCCAAGCCCTACTTAGAAGGGACCCATGGTCAGTCCTTCTAGTGATCCCCAAAGGGTTTAATGACTCAGCTGGGAAGTTCTATAAATGACCTGATGTACATCTCTCCCTCTACTGCTGAGAAATATGAAATCATAGGAACAGAGAGGGGACCTCAGGGGCTATTTCTAGTCCAACCCTCGCTCTTTTAAAGATGAGGAAAGTGTGACCTGGCGAAACTGCGGGACTCCTCCCTGCCTGTTCAGGGGGTCTCCAGCCTCCTGAGCCTCCACAGACCCTTACGCCAAAAGCTCAAATGGGAAACGTACCTCGGAACTGAGATTGTGACTTTCAGCATTTCAAGGTGACACAGGACCCTGAGTCCTCAGACTCCCTTTCCTCTAGGCACACTGACTTACATCAGGCACGACAGTAACTCATCCCCTGCATGAGCACAAAGCCTTCTTCTCTGGCCTCCCTTCCCACGTGAAGTTTTTGTTTTGCGGCCACAGCTATGTGAAAATACAACGGTCCTTTGCCTTCTGTGGATGAATGAGGCTACATTTTCACCTCTTTTTCCTACTCTCTTTGAAGGTTTTTTTTTTCCCCTCCCCTTTTTCTTTCTTTCCTTCCATTTTTTTTTTTTTGGTTTTTCATAAGTAAATATTTTAACTGGAAATTTCCAAGCATATGACAGGCCCTAGAATGTGAACTTGAATGTACTGTAATAGAAATCATCAGTTGCCATGACGACTTGTTCCAAGAGCAGATTGCAGGGAGTCACATGAGCAGAGAGTGCTCAGTAATACTAACACATCAGAGAACCAGCCACTTAACCTCAATCGCTTCCAGCTATTGTGCAGAATGCAATTGAATTTATTCCTAATTTCTGCCAGTGTTAAGGAACAAAATTTCCCTGCAGATTTTAATCTTACTGAGGCAGTCACAGTCTGCGCTCAGGCCCTGGGTTCAGCACCAACGTCGGGCCCAAGTTACTGGTCCACTTTCTGGCCCTTTTCTCCCCTTTATTGTTCTTCCTCTTAATAACAACTCCTCTCATCTCCCAGCACCCCCACCCACACCTTCTGCCCTGGGGTGTCCTCTTTCACCTAGAAGGGCTCTCCAGAAACCTAGTTTTTATGCGAACAATGCTAGGGAATCCACCACAGAGCCCCCCACTTTCCCCAGTAATCACAAAACTTGAATTCTCGGGATCGTCACCGAAGCTGAAATATAACGGAGAGAACGCGGTTCCGTGCCATGACGAGCATTTCTGGAATAACGACACAAGCCCCGGTTTGTTAGTCAGCCGCTCAGTGGATTCTGAAATCAAAAATGTCTCTTCCCCATCCTACAATCTCCCCCCACTCGCAAGCCTGACAGTCCTCCAGGAGGTACTGTAGCCCGTGATCACGGAACACTCATTGTAGGAGCTTATCAGCTCTTATGAAGGCTGATAAATCAGGAACTCTCATATGAACGGTCTCAAGTCAGCAGCTTCATCGATCTCTCCTGCCCCCTTTTAAGTTATTTGTCTTATTCAGTTCCAAAGATGATATCGGAAATGCCAAATGAGTCTTTGTTTTCTGGGCTCTCATTCTTCCCGGGCCGGCTCGTTTCGGGGAGGCAGGAGGCACCGTCTCTGTGGCCTGGCCCTTTGTTTCCCCTCCAAGGTCACCCTCCCCTCTTCTGCCCGAGCGCTGGGAGGCAGGAGGACAGATACCTCGCTGGCTGACGAGTCTTTGCACAGATGATACCCAGGCAGTGACCTCCCTCCTCCCCGGCTCCCCACCTCGTGGAGAGCGCTTGCAAAATCCCCAAGAACGGTTTTAGGATCTAAATGGCGCCGATCTCAGGGTCTCCAAGGGAAGGAAAAGCAAAAGAAACCTTGAATGCTAAAAACCCTTCATTCTGAACCTTTTATTTATTTGTCAGACCCGTGACTTCATCAGGAGAGATTCTTTCTCTGCCAATACAGGTGGGTCCCTTTTCTGCAAGTTCATCCACAGCTCGTGCATTTCTGGGAATCATGACACAAGCCCTAGTTTGTTAGTCAGTCTATCGGTGAATTCTGAAATGAAAATGTCTCTTCTCCGTCCCACAATCTCCCCCACTCCCAAGCCTGACGGTCTTCCAGGAGGTGTAGTCTTCCTGCCCACCCCCTCACCCCCTAGAAGACAGGAACCCACCCAATGAAGGGAAACAAGAGATTTAAGTGATTTGCTTGGGGTCACAAAGGGAGTCAAAATCTGGACTTGAACTCTGGTCTTCCTGACTCTGAAGCTAGCCCCCTATGTTCTACTCACAGGTGCCTCTTAAATGCTGAGGGTACTTAAACAGAAAAGCTTCCCTCAGGTAATAGATTCCTCTAAGAGGACAAGAATCTGATAAAGAGTCACACTAATCCCCCAAAGCAAATGTGATCTAAGACTCACGAAAAGATACCCAGCGGCTTTCAAAATGTAGGCTATGGCTATACTCTGGAGCTTGGCATTCAGTTCTGGGTGCCTGATAATAAGCAAGGATACTGGGGGTCACATTTTTAGGAAGGTCATGGAAAAAGCTGGAGAACTGCCAGAAGGGGGTGACCCGAGTCAATGGAAAGAATTGGGGATTTGGGGCTAAGAGAAGACTTAGAGGGCTGTTTGAAACTATTTGAAGGGTTGCTGTGTGGAAGAGATTCAACTTGTTCATCGAAGGTAGGACTAGAAGCAGTGGGTAGAAATTGGAGGTTTAGAGCCCGTATTAAAAAAAAAAAAAAAAAAGCCAACCACCACGATTTCCTAATGATTTTTTTTCCTCATCTGTATATTGAGGAGGTTGGATGAGGTGATCTCTAAGGCTCCTTCTAGGTCTAGATTGAAGAGTCCTTATGAGGATCAAAGAAATGGGATGGACTGCCTTGGGAAGTAGGAGGCTCTCCTTTAGGAATTAAGGCCATACTTGTTAGGAATATTATGGAGAACTAGAAGGACTTGCTTGAGATTCGGATATTTTCTGATTTTATTTCATTCATCTCTAATTTTATATCCCTCTATCGGGTCGTATGGAAAGGTAAAAGAATGGAAGACTGCAGAATGAAATTAGGAAGAGGCCAACTAGTAATGCTGGGAGGAAAGGTAGTGGGAGTAGAGATTCATGCAAGCAACTTGGAAGTGATGGACATCCTTTCAATGACTTGTGCTATTGAAAAAAAAATCACATAGGAAATGAAAAGCAAGGCAGCAGTGAATTTTCTCTGAGCAATGAAACATTTGAAAGGAGAAATAGAAAAATATACACCAATCTGCCGGTAAGGCATGTGGATCCTATTATCCATTCTGGTTTCTCTGAGACCTTAGGAACTCCCTGCTAATCAGACTCATCACCACATCTGCCTTTCCAGACGGGAGGAGTATATTAATATAAAGCCCATCACCCAGCCCCTTTCAGGGAAGGCTCATGATTATAAGTTTTACTCTGATTAGGATGAGGAAAGGGTTGCTCTCCAGACTGTCAAATTATATTTCCCTGGCTGGAGGTGAATATGTTTTCTAATCAAAATTGGTTTGATTTATTCTGGAGTGTCATTTCCAGGCTTACTAGTCTAAAATACTTGCTGACCCTATTGCTTGAGTCATCCAGGTAATTAGTGTCCTGGAAAGTATACAGAAAATGACTAATCTCTCTCTGGGAAACGTCCCTTTAGATGGGCAGTGGCATTTTTGAACCTTTCTTCACCTATGAGAACACAGTTGGGAGGCTGTGAATGCCCCTGTCCCTGTGATGCAGGAAGAAGTGGGACTATAATACAAAAACATTTTACTCTTTGAGACTTATTCCAAGAAAAGTAGACTCCTTTAAATTTATCCTTCCTCCCTCCCTCCCTTCCTTCCTTCTTTCCTTCCTTCCTTCCTTCCTTCCTTCCTTCCTTCCTTCCTTCCTTCCTTCCTTCCTTTCTTCTTTCGTTCTCTCCTTTCTTTCTTTCTTTCTCTTTTCTTTCTTTCTTTCTTTCTTTCTTTCTTTCTTTCTTTCTTTCTTTCTTTCTTTCTTTCTTTCTTTCTTTCTTTCTTTCT
>NC_058131.1:45157018-45193038 GCF_016433145.1 Gracilinanus agilis
TCTCTCTCTCTCTCTCTCTCTCTCTCTCTCTCTCTCTCTCTCTCTCTCTTCATCCTTCAGTTTTATGCTAATGAATTCCCTACAATGGCCACCTTAATATGATTACTAAAATAATTCAGCAGTAGAATTTTCAGTGTTGAAATTCCTTAAAATATGTCACATATATTACCACATTGGAACCAAATAGGTATTATTAGTCCCATTTTATGGATGGGGAAATTGATACAATTGTTCTAAGAAAGGCACCTATTTCATCACAGATTTGGGACAAGAATGTACCTTCGGCCTCTACATAACTAGGCTAGAACTTTCCCCATTAGACCAGGTGGCAAGTGCTGCATAGTGCCTTAGAAAACCACAAATTCAAGTGGTCTATGTTATGTAATATTTTTTTTATTTCATTAAACTCTCCCCCATTACATTTTTTTTTAATTTTCCTTTTTTTTTAAACCCTTAACTTCTCTGTATGGGCTTCTAGGTGGAAGAGTGGTAAGGGTGGGCAATGGGGGTCAAGTGACTTGCCCAGGGTCACATAGCTGGGAAGTGTCTGAGGCTGGATTTGAACCTAGGACCTCCCATTTCTAGGCCTGACTCTCAATCCACTGAGCTCCCCAGCTGCCTCCCCCCCATTACATTTTAATCTGGTCCCCTGGGCCATGAATTTAACAGCTCTGCACTAAAAATAAGACAGCATCTTCCCTTATTGTTTTCTATTTCCTTTGCTAGGTCATTATCCATGTCCCTTATGCTTGAGTATATCCCAAACCTCTGTCCTGGAGCATTTACTCCCCTTTCTTTATGCCATCTCTTTTGGTCATCTCTCATCAATTTCTACTCATCATCTCTGTGCAGAAATTTCCCTTATCCTGAAGTCTCAGCTGCTTATAGGACATATACACCTGGATGTCTCATAGTCATCTCAGAGTGAACATTTCCAGGCAGAACTTATCATCTTTTACTTTTAGAATTCATTGGAATTTCTATACAACCTCTATTTGGAGTTCGGAGACTGTGTTTATCTGAGGCCAAACAAATTTTGGCAGATCATACAAGATGATTTCTTTACATGATCAATGGATTCCACCAAATTTTTTTTTATATTTGTTTTCTAAACATTGAGTCAAATTCATAGCCAGCCTCAATGAATCACTTAGATTTAAGTTCACATATGAAAGACTATAACTGGCCAATAATGAAGCAGATTCCCTTTCTGGCCTTTCTTATCAATTCCTTCTCTGGCTCTATGAAGACCAAAAGCAAAGGTAGAAAAAAGACATTTTTGGCTAAATGATACATTGCAATTTGAAACTGGTTGCTTCTACTCTAGTCCTTACTTTAAATATGTTTACATTTTAATGATGTATTTATCCATTAACATCCTACTCCAATGTCTTATTATGGTTTAGTGGTGACCTTGTGCTGTAGGAGCTTTACCAATGCAGAGAAAGCTCTGGTCTACCAAACTGGAAAAAATAAAAATTTAAAGGAGAGGCCCAGTGAGGAACAGGAATAATTTTAGTCTGAAGACCAAGCAATCAATTTCAGGAGAATTTGTTAACAGGTTGACTTCACGATACATTTTTTGATCACTGAAATTCTGTAAGACCATTTCTGTAAGACCATGAAATTCTGTAAGACCATAGAGGGGATATTCACCCCGACCAAATGACATCCTTGAAAAAAAATTCAGAAATTCAGAAAAGAAAGATAGTCCCTCCCCTTAAGGAGCTTGCAATCTAATGAGGGGAAGACAAACACAAAATAAGTTAAAAAGGGGAAAGTATTTGGCACAAAGGTATAATCAAGATTTCCAAAGGAAATTCCAATAGGAAATGGAGAGATAGCTGGCTTGGATGTCCTCCTTAAATGGCATAAGAGGTGTTCTCTGCTTTGCTTTCCAATCAAAGGGACTCCAGTGTGAGAAAGTGCAAAAAGTTAAACCAAAATTCCATTCCAGATTCTTTCTCTCAGTAGAAATTTTATTTGGTCTTGTTGTTGCCAGCGATCATGTGGGGAGAAACTGACACAGAAAACAGGACTTCACCAAAAAACTAAGTTTAGAAAGTCTTTCATGAATATTAAAAGGACAAACAAGCAGTTAATTAGCCATGACAAGTATTTATATAGCATTTTAAGATTTGTAAAGGATTTTGCACATTCCATATCACTCATCTCTGAAACAACTCCATATCATTCTTCTCCTAGCTCTTCTCCTGTAAATGTGTTTTAGCCCTAATCTAGAGGGATCTCCCCAGCGTGTAAATAGATGATTTTTTAGAATTGGTTCTATGACTCATTTGCTACTTGGGCTTTCTCTTGAGAGGGTGATAAGCTGGTGGACTGATGCTGTATTTGATGTTGGTGACTGAAGTAAAATCAGGGTTTTTGGAGGTAGGTGTTTGAACTTTTGTTCTATATTTGGGACTATAGGTATTCTATAAGCATTAAGCAAGATTAAGTAATTTGCCCAGGGTTATCCAGCTATCATGTGCCTGAGATGGGATTTGAACAAAGATCATTTAGATTGTGAGCTCACCATTTGTAATAATGAAAATAAATGTAATATGTAATAATTAAAATGCTACATGTAATATTTAGAAATTGGATTTGTTAATTAATATTAGTAAAAAAATTGTTGTGGTCGCCATTTATAAAATTAACTCTTAAGTCACGAGTATGATAGTAGCTTTTAACAATTTAATTTAATATAAATATAGTATAAGAAAGAAATAAAGAAGGAAGGAGGTAGAAAATTTATTTCCTAGCCTACCACTCTAAAGTCTGGTCCATAGAAGTTCAGCTCGCCCTCTGACAAGGTTCCAATCACCACATGGAAGTTCGGTGGTCTCTTTGGAGCAAGAGTCTTATTAGCCCACAAGGGTGTCTTCCACCAGAGCCAGCAATGCTGAATGGAGTAGAAGAATCAAACACAGAAAACTCACGCCAAAGACTTAATCTCCTCTATAGGCTCATCTTTTATAGACCTTTTCTCCACATCACTTTCTGTCTCTCTGAGCTGGTCTCTCACATCTCAGGCACCAATCAAAGTCTCTCTACCCTGGACCCATAACCCTTAGTTCCAAGTCATGTTCCTAGGGCTCTTAACCTGTGACCTCTGTTTGGAGCATTTTAGCTTTTTTGTTTGTAAGTCCACCATTTGTAATAATGAAAATAAATGTAACATATAATAATTAATTTAGTCACATGAGAAGTCAGATGAGAAGAAAGTTCATAACCCTGAGAGGAAGGGGTTCCCTTTACACACATTCTTTCCAATGGACCATACTGCCTGACTCTAAAATTAACTGCAAAAAAGGATTAAAAATGCCAGAGCATGATAAGATTCAGTTCTGGTGAGAATACATTGAACTTCTACATCTGGTCACCTAATTAATGTTCCCCTATAAATCCTTTTCTCTTTGGAACCATTTTTGTTATATTGGGTTACTTCCCTTACAGTAATCTGTGCTGCAATCTAAAAAGTCATTTCATAACCAAGATTTGAAGTGGAAGGCATGGTTCCAAAAGTCTCTTTAAAAACCTACTACCTTATTTTTTGAAACAACAACAACAACAACAACAACAACAAACCACCAAAACCCTTCATCTTCTGTTCTAGAATCAATGCTAAGTATTGATTCTAAGGCAGAAGAGTAGTAAGGACTAGGCAAATGGGATTCAGTGACTTACTCAGTCACACAGGAAGGACATGTTTGAGACTAGATTTGAACCCAGGTTCTCCCAACTTCAAGATGTTTTTTCTGTCCATTGAACCACCTAGATCGGTGATGGCAAACTTATGACACGTGTGTCAGCACTGACACATGTAGCTATTTTTGATGACATGTGTCTGTATGTGACCGCATACAGAGAAGTATGGGGAGGATGAAACATTTGTTGTAGTGTAGTGTAGACACTCTGTGAACTATAGATGATAATTTTACCTACATTAATTTACCTATTTTGGTTTATTAAATAGTTATATGTTACAATTATATTTTTGTTGTTTAAACTACAAATATTGTGAAATTATGGTTTTTTTCTTAAAGTGACACACCACCTGAGTTATGCTTGGTTTTTTGGCAAATTTTGACACACCAAGCTCAAAAGTTGCCCATCATTGACCTAGATACTCCTCCTTATTTTGTTTTATATTAAAATCCTTACTTTCTGTCTTTAAATGAATACTGTGTATTGGTTCCAAGGCAGAAGAGTGGTAAGGACTAAGCAATGGAGGTTAAGTGACTTGTTCAGGGTTACACAATCAGGAAGCATCTGAAGCCACATTGAAACCAAGAACCTCTTATCTCTGTGACTGGCTCTCTATCCACTGGGCCTCTTAGCTGCCCCCTCCTTTTTAAAAAAAAAACAAAGAAACAAGGTTTTATTGGTGTCTTTTGATTTTATATAATCTATATTTCCCAATATGTTCCTCTTTCCAGCTCTCCCAGGAAAGCTATTCCTTATAATAAAAAAGATTAAAGAAAAAACTTTAACTAAACACATCAAGAGTTCATTTCTACAGTCCTCACCTCTGCAAAGAATCTGGGGGAAATGCTTTTCTATGTCTCATCTTTGACTCCAACCTTGGTCATTACAATTAACCTTTTATGAATTTTTGGTTCTTATTTTCTTTTAAATTCTAAGAATAAGATGGGTTTTTCTCTTATGGAGCATCTTAAACTAATATATCTTATGCTTGAGGAATGTTTAGCTATGTTGGTAGAATCATGGCATTTGTATACTCTTTGTTACTATGCACCCGTGAGCTCAAGTAATCTCTATGGACATCGGTGAGCTAATAAAGGACCAAGTTAGTAGTTATATCTACCCTTGTTCTAATTTATTTTTAGGACGTTCATTCAACCTGTAGACATCTTTATTTAAATTCATTGTCCAGACTTTCAAGAAGTTTACAACTGAAAACAGGACAGATATACAAAAGATCGTAATTCAAGGTAGCATATAAAGCAGTGGTTCCTAAACTTTTTTGGCCTACTGCCCCCTTTCCAGAAAAAATGTTACTTAGCACCTCTGGAAATTAATTTTTTAAAATATTAATAGCAATTAATAGGAAAGATAAATGCACCTGTGGCCATCACTGCTCCCTGGATCTCTGCAGCACCCACCAGGGGGCGGTGGCACCCACTTTGGGAATCACTGATATAAAGGATATGTGTATTGTAGGATCACAGAGGAAAAACCACAGGTGGGATGAAGAAGGAAGGATATACTGGGAAGAGGGTGCTTAAGTTGGTCCTTGAAGGACAGTTGCAGTTCAGATGCTTCTCAGTAACCAATCTTGCTATTTAAGTAATTATCCAGAATGCGTAGCCCACCCAAACAGCATCCTTCTCCATGAAAACCCCTTCACTTAATCTTATTTCATATTTTTTCTCCAAGGATGCGAAGGACTAAGCATTCTTCCTTCTCTCCAGTTCAACTACACTGACACTTGTTAGAGTCGTTTACTAGCTGTGGGGTCTTTAGCAACATCAAGGCTTTATTTGGGTAGGGAGCTGGCACTTTGTTACAGAGACCCCATTACTTCTCTGCAGGAGGTTGTCACTCCCCCTGAAGTACAGCCACCTCTGGTGCCAATCTTTCTCTTACACATTCTTCTCCAGACGGCTGGGAGCTTGCAGGCATGCTGCATGTCAACGGCTTCTCCAGCTCATGACAATCTCCTTCCTTTGTTTCCAAATCCTAAGCAAATTGCTTAGTTGACAATCAAAGCCTTCTAACATCAAACAGCTGCCATAGACAGGTGTGTTCTTGCAGTTACCTGCTGTTTGCTTTCAGAAGTGGGGACTATGATGACAAACAAAGCTAGAAACTGGGTGCCAGATTCCCCTTGGCACTCTCTAGGTTTTCAAATTTATGCTATGAATAGACTCCCTTAACATTCCTCATCATGGCAGAACTGTCTGCCCATTGAAGGGAATGCAGGTTGGTGCCACCAGCTCCCTGAAGACCTTTGTGGAAATACTTTTAAAGAGACCACAAGAGGACAAAGCTATTGATGCTTTGAAATGGATATTCCTGAAACTCTCAGCCTCTGCCTTGTCGTAACACCTAAGAATCTGATTAGAACACCCATTTACTCCCTTTAAGTCTCTATTTTAGGATATGTCTGCCATCATCATGCAAAGTTATTTCTAAACATATAGAATTGTGGAGGTTTTCAAAGATACCCAACGTAGGTTACACCATGGTGAAAGGAGATGTTGTTTCAGGTGAGTAGACACTCAGAGACAAAGAAGTTCTTGTTGCCAATCTCAGGGCTACCTGGATAGGATTTTACCTTTCAGAAAACCTCAATGGCCATTTAATCTAATATATACAATAAAGGGATCTTTACTATGACATATCTAACATTTGTCCATATAACGCATCTATTGGTTATAATATATCTAATGTTGGCTTCTCCTTGTAGAAGCTAGATGACTGCAGAAGGGGAGAAGTCCAAAAAAGGAGAATTCACCATCCTATTTTACTTTCGGATAGCTCTGTTTATCAGGAAATTTTTTCTCCCTACTTTGATCCTCACTTGATCTTTTTTACAACTTCTACTATTGCTTCTAGTTCTTCTCTTTGGGGTCAAACAGAATAAAGCTATCTTTCCTCCACATATGACAGCATCTCCATATACTTAAAGACATCTATCATGTCTCACTCCCACTCCAAAGCTTCTCTTTTCCAGGTTCAATATTCCCAGTTCCTTTAACCAATCTTCATGATCTTAAGTGTTCTCCTCTAGGCATTCTTCAGTTTATCAACGTCCATTTTAAGTTATGAGGTTGAGAACTGAACACAATACTCAGATAAGGTCTAATAAGAGTAGACTACAAAAAGTCTTGGCAGTTAAGAGGAGTAGTGGATAGGGTGTGAGGCCTTCAGTCAAGAGTACCTGAGTAATTACTAGCTGGGTGACCCCAGGCAAGTCACTTTACTCTGCCTCAGTTTCCTCATCTGTAAAATGAGCTGGAGAAGGAAACTGCAAACCACACCAGTATCTCTGACGAAAATCAACCCAAATGGGGTCATGAAAAGTTGAACATGACTGACAACAACATATATAGATTCTCATCTTCTCATTCCTGGGAACTAAGTGCAATCTACTGTTCCATTCATTTTTTGGGGAGTTGTTATAGCATGCTGCTGACTAGTCCACTAAAAGTCAGATCTTTTTTCAGAAAAACTGTTTCCCTCTCTGTTTCTTGGATTTGGGAAGCTGATTTTTTCTGTATCAAGCTGTAAGACTTTTTGACCTAGAGTTTACATCTCTGAAATTCTTCTTTGAGACACTTCTGCCCATGTGCTGAATGCTCAAGTCCTACTGGAGTGTACATAAGGAGAGGTAGACTTTAGGATTCCTTTGGGAGATCTAGTCTTGATGAGTCAGGACACCAATTTAGCAAAAAGGAAGTAGTATAAGTGAGCAAACCTTAGAACACTGGGAAAAATCTGTTCTTTAATTTCATCACTACGGTGGATGAGAAAAAAGCTAATGAATCCTGAAAAAGAATGTGTAGCTTGATTTGTGAGGGATATCCCACAATTCTGCAAAATCCCAAACTAAGAAGGATTTGTTAGCATCTAAGACACAAGCATTAGTCTAAGATCATCCAAAACCATTCCATCCATTCCTCAAAGTACTGTTTCTTCTTTGCCTATGCACTGGACATCCCTCATCCTTAGAATGCTTTCCCTTCTCACCTCCACCTCTTAGAACCCTTGGTGTCCTTCAAAACTCAAATTCCACCCTCTACATGAATCTTCTCATGTTCCAGATGATGGCATCCTCTTTCCCCAAACCATCCTGGACAACATATTCTATATGTAGCCCTCTCTTTGGACTCATTCTGAGCTCCCATTGACACTGGCATATTAAGTACCCAGAGGGAAGCTGACTCCTTTCCCCCTCATAGTACTAGAGGTTGAGGGATTTTTCAAATATTGTTGTTCATGGGACCCAATCCAATGGACTTCCCATTGATTATCAGCCAGATCTAATCAACCTTTTAGAAAGGAGTATTTTCAAATGAGAAGATGTATGCAAAGTATTTTGCAAACTTTAAAAGTATTATACTAATACCAGCTGCTATTATAACTATGGTATTGCCATAATTCATTTGGTGATATATGGTATATTAAAACAATTGATAAAAGAACATAAGATCAAAAGTCTGGGAAATATTTTCCCACAAAGTATATACAGAGTCTAAGGGAAACTGGGCTCAAGGTTAGAAAGCACATGTAGCCAAAGAGAACTTAAAGCTTGCTTACGGAAGTCCTTTTTTTTCCTTTCTGGAAATTTCATGAGGCATCCCTTTGCTGAGGCTCTCTGTTGGGCTCTGATGTCAGTGCACTTATAGAATCTTAGAACAGCATTTTCTTGGTATGTCTAGTTTGTTCTCATCATGTCTCTTAGCTCTCAGTGTGAGCATTGATGTTCCTGAGACAGATACTAGTGACAATGAGAAGTCTAAATTCTGACTTTTATGAAGTTTATAAGGTTTTCCTCTGCTCAAAGACAGGAAGTAGGGAAGAAGACAATGATCTTCTCCCCATCCCCAAGGCCTGAGTCTTAAACCAAGTACCAGACAATTTCTGTGTGGAATTATCTGCTTTCATTCAGTTTATGCCTTTGTTTGATCCAACAGAGGTCCCTAGGAATCACTCATACCATTTGCTCCTTTGATGGATGGATTATATAATTGGAAGAGGCATTTTTCATTTGATAAAGATATCAGGAAATGGATCATATTGTTAGTTACATTAATTGGTGTGTTGAGAGTGTAGGATACTTCTCTTAAGTATATATTCTTATATGAGGTCCAGAGTGAGGGATGATAGTATTCCACTGGTACCTGGATAAGGTCAGGAGAAAGCAAAAAAAGCCTACAACACATTGGGCAGGAGGACCCTTGTGGCAACCTTTTGGGAGAACATAGACAAGAATCACACATGATGGGGAAGCATGTATGGGCTGTGATTTCCATCACTGGAGGGCACTCTGGGATTAATGGAATCATAGAATCATATGAAGATACTCTCTTGTAAATGTTTCCTCACTAGAATGTACACTCCTTAAGAATGGGAGTTTTTCACTTTGGTCAGCACTTTCACAATGTTTGGTACACTTAATAAAGTGCTTGGTGCTTAATAAATGTTAAGTGACTGGTTTAGTCCTAGAATCTAGTAATTTCTATAAAGCAGCTATCAAAAGGAAGTCTATTTCCAAGCTTTGTGTAGAGCCTATGACAAAGAAATATCACTAGTTATTATTACCCACTGTACTTTGTCCATCTTTGGCTTCAGAAACTAGACTCCAAAGCAAATTGTGTGACAAAGGCTAAATTTAATGAAAAATAGCACCTAACAAGGTTAATTGAAAATTGTTATTCAGATTAGGGAATATCACAGAAACATCATTTGGAATGCATTTTTTTTGCCTAAAAAAATACTTGTTTCATAGTGCTGTGTCTATCCACCAATAGAAATGTAAACCATTTACTGTCACTTCTGGAAGGACTGATCTCAAAAGCATTGAGGGGAATTTGGAAATGTAACATGCTTTGGCACATATAACATACAAAATAATGGGCATGTGTTGAGTTGAGCCTCCTCAGTTATTTTTCAAGAATTTCTTTCCCTAATTAGTTCTCCTTCTTAATCTTTAGAAACTAATGAGTTCCTATTCTTAGTGATGTTTGGAGGGGTAGAATGTTGGTGCAAGGGCTATCAGTATAATGATAGCTAGAGGGATTGTTTAGAGAGGAAGTGGTGGGTGGGGCTGTGCAGGCTTTCCATTGTGTATCTCCTATGTCCTGGTCAATGGACTCTTTTCGGACACTTGATAGTCAGTCTATCATCTGAGCATTTTTCTCCATGACATTCCCATGGCAACCACAAGTGTATGTTCAATCATGACAATGGCTGATGAGAAAGCAAACACAACCCTTTAGTTCTCTATTGCCAGAGGCATGTTGACATTCATGCATCCTAATTTTGGCCAGCATTCCAGATTCCTTTGCATATACAGGAGGACACAATGCATGGAAAGGATTGGCTCAATGATCCCAACACAAAATACAGTGTATGAACTCCTGCCCATATAGTACATCACTATTGTCTACACTATGAATACATCCACATGGCTAGGGAGTGAGCTCCTATTCACATGGTTGTGATGTTGAAACTCTTTTCAAGGAGGGTTTTATTCATAGTAAGTTCTTTTATTCAATGATTGGAGATTTACAAATGGAGGTAGTCCTTGGAGACTTTCAGAATCTAGTCATTTTTGTAAAGAGATTGCCAGAGTAAGAGATAAGTACTAATCATGCTTTAATTCACAATGTTAAGTACTCAAGGTTTTGACCACAAAACTTTTTTTTTTTATGGACTACTTATTTTAAATTTCCTTTTTCTCTTGATGAGCACAGGGGACTTGATGATGAATATAAGGCACATAAGCTCACAAGACTATGGGGGCAACTGGCAGAGATAAAATTTAGTAGAACTTAGGGCAGGGGTACCCAAATGATAGGCTGTGAGTTGGTTCATTATTGATTTTCAAGTCTTTCTTTGTAGTTTGCTAGGTAAAGGAGACTGTCTTTTAAGAGTACTGGATGTATCCCTGAGTAGATAGGCTGAAAAAGTCATGCAGCTGCAGCTTGATTTGTCCAGAGGGAAGCAGGAAAAGGAGACAGTTGACTCTGTCTCTTCTCCATTTTCATCATCGTCTTTTCCTCACTCTCTTCCTCTATCTTTATATCTCATTCTCTTTCTGAATGACCTCATGGGGTTTGCTTTCACTGGATACATGTCAAACTTTAACAAGCTGGCTGATGTTACACAATTCAAGCTTCTCATTAATGGTTTCATTTACATGAAGCATTTAAAAATAGAATACATATTAACAGATAATAGGATTTCAAGTCAAGCAAAAGTAGTTTCTCATCAGGGAAAGTATGCCTGTTCACAAGTATGTGTTTAGTCTTTTCCCCCCTTCCTGCAAGTAAGGCAGAGAATTCCTTGAAAAACAGGAAATGTACTTCCACAGGACTCAGCCATAACTTGGAAATCCAGATCCTTTTCAGAGATTGTTGAATTGATAACACTGAATATGAATGATAGAATTTGAGTTTGCCATATCTCAAAAGCTATCTAGTCTAACCCATATCTGAACAAATATCTCCCTTTTCCCTGCTCCCAGAACACCAGCAAGTTCATAGCCTTTAGTTGAAGACATCTAATGACTAAGAAGACTCTACCTTCCAAAGAACCCTATTCCATTATTGGTTAGTTCTTATTATTTGGCAGTTTCTCCCCTTACAGTAAGCCTGAATCTTTTTCTTGAGGTCTTCCAACAAGTGCTCCTACTTCTACCCTCTGGGGCTAAGCAGAACAAATCTAACTTTCTTCCATGAAATAGCCCTACCAAATACTTGAATCCAACTAGTATGTCTTTCTTAAGTCCACTAGACAAAATATACTCAGTTCTTCCAAATAGTTCTCATGT
This sequence comes from Gracilinanus agilis, assembly GCF_016433145.1. Taxonomy (NCBI): domain Eukaryota; kingdom Metazoa; phylum Chordata; class Mammalia; order Didelphimorphia; family Didelphidae; genus Gracilinanus; species Gracilinanus agilis. The sequence continues at coordinate 45,168,546 of NC_058131.1, forward strand.
AGTATGTTCTTAAGGCCCTTTGCCATTCTGATTGACTCTCTGAACAATCCAGCTTATTATTGTCTTTTCTAAAATACAGTATGGTAAATGGAACCCAATATTGCAGGTGTATTATGCTTAGAGGAGAACACAGCAAAGTGATCCCTTTCCTAGTTGGGGATACTTTAAAAAAATGTAGCCTAACTAATTCCACTATTGATTCATATTAAAAGCTTGAAGTTCACGAAAAGTCCCGGATATCTTTTCAGACAGATTTTTGTATAGCCACACTGCTTCCAACTTGTACTTGTGAAGTAGATTCATTTTGAAATTAAGTTTACAAATATACTTGTAATCCTATGAGATCTTATCCATTAAATTTGGTCCAACATCCTAGGCCAAGAGTTCTTAATAAGGGTTCTTAATAATAAACTTGGCTTTAAATTAAAATTTGAGAACTGTATTTCAATATAATTGGTTTCTTTTGTAATCTTATGTATTTTTTTCCCCATGCATTTACAATCATCCTGAGGAGTCAATAAGCTTCACTAGAATGAATTTCATATGGGTCCATGTTCCAAAAAGAAGAAAATAAAAAGATTCAGAACCCCTGTTCTAGGCTGACATATTTTTACTCTAAATTTTGTTATTAAACATATTAGTGGACAGATAGGTGGCCCAGTAAATAGAGTGCCAGGTCTGAAATCAGGAGGACCTCAGTTCAAATTTGACTTCACACACTTCGTAATATGTGACTCTGAACAAGTCAATTGCCCAACTCCTATGCTCTTCTATCTTGGAATTAATACCTATATTAATTTCAAGACAGAAGGCAGGGGTTCAGAAAATATTAACTATTCCTCTCAACCTTGTGCCATTTGTAAATTTGATAATCCTATCATGTATGCTGCAAGTCAAGTCATTGACAAAAGTGTTAAATAGCTTAGAACTCCAAGCGCAGATCTCTAAAGGGTTTCTATTATGGATCTCTTTATAGATGATGAGTATTTTCTGGGTCTAGCTATTCAATCAATTTTAAATACATAAAATTGTATTATCATCTCAGTCTATGTCTCTCCATCTTGTCCATAAGAATACATGAGAGGTTTTGTCAGATGTTTTGTTAATCCAGGCAAACTATAATTATAGGTATTCTTCAGTCTAGTAACCTAATTTTAAAAAATAGAAAAAATGAGGCTACGTTGGCTTGATTTGTTCTTGATGAAGCCATGTTGTCTCTTGGATCATTATTTCTTTTCCTAATGATCAGTACTCAGTTTCCTTTAATAATGCACTATAGAATTTTGTTAGGAATCAACGTCAAACTCTCTGGCCCATGATTTATAGATTCCATTATCTTCACTTTTTGGAAACAGATCTCTTCCCAGTCCTGGAGCACCTTTCCCATTCTTCATGAACTTTTAAAGGTCAACAAGAGTGGTATAGCAATCATATTGGCCAGTTTTTTCAGTGGCCTCAGTGGAGTTCTTTGGTACCTGGTGTTTGAACTCATTAAGGGCAGTTTTGTGAGGTCTCTTTTAGCATTGCCCTACTTTTTCTTGTTTTCCAATTCCCTATTAGCATTTCCATTTTCCTGTCCTTTTTGGTCCAAAGATCACCCTCTTGTCAGTGAAATCAGAAACAAAAAGGAGTTGAATTGCTCAACCTTCTCTCCATTATCAGTTATCACCATCTTAATCCATACTGAGCAACAGGCATAGCCTTTGAAATTCTCTCTTTATTCAATTTAGGAAAAGAAGCAAAACACCTTCTTTGTTTTCCTCAGCTTCTTTCCTTGTTTCAGAACATTCTAAGCTTTAGCAACACAGAAAATATTTTCCTAGGACTCTGCCCTGGTCCTCTAGTATCTGATTTTGCTTCTATCTATTCTAATTGCTATTTTAAACATCAAAAGTGGTTGGTAAGTTCACTGTGTGTCTAAATATCCCATTCTTTTCCTTGGTGTCTTTAGCATTTCATTCTTGAGAATGCCCCATCCCTTTTGCTTTGACTTTCTTATAGAAGTTTATGCCTATTCTTTTCCTTAATCCTTTGAAATCTATTCATCCCAATTCTAGTGTGCATGTCAGGTATACATGGCTTTCATTTCCTCCATTTCCCCCAAGGTTTCCATCTTTTCTCGGGCAATAACAAGCTCTTCCTTGTTGGTAAGAATAAGTTCTAATAGAAGTTCCCCATGTTAGTTCTTTCATGTTGTGTAGGATAAGGTATGAAATAGTATTTACAGGTCTAGAAATTATTAACTGTGTGTGTGTGTGTGTGTGTGTGTGTGTGTGTGTGTAGAAGAGACAGAGAAAAGAGATAGAAAGAGAAAGACAGAAGAAAGAGACAGATTGATACAGAGACAGAGAAAAAGGTATCGCAGAGATGTTCATTTGTTTGAAGTCCCATCATTACTTTATAGAAGAGACAGAGAGAAGAGATAGAAAGAGAAAGACAGAAGAAAGAGACAGACCAATACAGAGACAAAGGATCAAAGAGATGTTCATATGTCTGAAGTCCCATCATTACTTTATAGAAGAGAGAGAGAAGAGATAGAAAGAGAAAGACAGAAGGGACAGACTGATACAGAGACAGAGAAAAAGGTTTCAAAGAGATGTTCATATGTCTGAAGTCCCATCATTACTTTAAGCCTCTATGTCAGACGTGCAATCTGTTTCTTAAATTCTTTAATTTCTCCTTTCTCTGGAGTTTATATAGCATGCACTAATGACACTTGTTTCTGTTATTGTATCCATTGATCTCCACTGGGAAATTGTCTCCTTGTGTTTCACATAGATAGCTAGTAAGTATCTGAGACCTAGTTTGAGCTCTGAAACACTAATCTTCCTTATTTTAGGTTTAATGCCTAACTGCCTCATAGTCTTTGCCAGAATGGAAGGGGTTCAGGTCAAAAAGAAGGCTGAACAGTTCTTTTTGTCCTGGAAAAGAACTGGAAACTGAGGGAGTGTCCATAACTTGGGGAATGGATGGACAAGTTGTGGTGTATGGTTGTAACAGAATACTATTGTACCATGAGAAGTGATGAACATAAGTACCTGAAAAGACATATGAACTAATGCAAAGTGAAGTGAGCAGAACTACAAAAACAATATATTATACTGTAGTAACAGAAATATTATACAATGATCAATCGTGAAGGACTAAACCATTATCAGCAAAGCAAGTCCTCAAGATAGCCACAAGAGTCTCATGATGAAAATGCTGTTCGCAGCTTAAGAAAGAACCGTTGGTGTCTGAGTGCAGATCAAAACGTGCCATCTTTATTTTCTTTGTTCCTTTATTTTTCTTTATTTTCTTCATAGATTTTTACTGTATATGTTATACATATATATCTTCCATCATGACATGAGCAACATGGAAATATGTATTACTTGAAAGTTTGGGTATGGTTTATATTAGACTATTTATCACCTCAGAAAGAGGGGGTGGGAATTAGGAGGGGAAAAACATATCTGAATTCTAAAATGTTTGAAAACAAGTGTCAAAAATTGTTTCTACATGTAATTGAAAAAATAAATTTAAAAATGAATAAAAGAAGGCTAAAAAACCCTTGCTCTATGGAATTTAGCTTGAAAGATGGTTTTTCTCTGTCCATTTTTTTCTTTTGATTTGGAAGCCTTATTGATTAGATTTGTAATTTGCCAGTTAAATGCCTTCATATTAGTCTTTGTTAGGTGCATTCTTCACTTCCAGTCAAGGATGTATTCCTATATTTTAATCAGTGGTCTGAAAATTAAAATTCCATTTTAGATATCACACATGTATATTTTTTACCAATTATATATAATAGATTTCCATACAATTCTTCTTAATGATCAAACTTATCTCCCTCTCTCTTCTGTTTCTCTTCCCAGTGTTGGCAGGCAATTTGATCTGGGTTAAACATGTATTATCATGCAAAACATATGTCCATATTGTTCATTTTTGTAAGTGAGTAATCTCATAAAACGCAAACCCCAAAACATAAACCTAAATAAACAATTGAAAAATCATATGCTTTAATATGCATTCTGACTCCAATAGTTTTTTCTCTGGAGGTGGATAGCATTCTTTGTTATAAGAATCTCAGAATTGTTCTAGATCATTGTATTGCCAATAATAACTAAGTCTATCATAGTTGATTATTCCACAGTGTTGCTGTTACTGTGTACAATGTTTTCTTGGTTCTGCTTATTTCACTCTGTATCAGTCCATGAAGGTCTTTCCAGTTCTATCTGAAATCATCCTGTTCATCATTCCTTATAGCTCAGTAATATTCTATCACTATTAGATACTATATTTTTAACCAATTCATCACTTTCCATATTCATTTCTCTTTTTTTGGAAGCTTTTCATGGGCCCCAAAACAAAACAAGAACATCTCTTGTGCTCTTCCTATCCTCAATTTCCTGCCCAAGACTTTAAAATCCACAGCAATGTTTTCAAGATTCCTTTTGGTAATATCACTTACACTCCCATGAATCATCAGTAGGAGTTAGTAGGTTTGCTAGGTCTTGGAAGGTTGCCTTGATATCTCTGGGAAGACAGAAAACCTCTTATATCTGCTTGTCTTTTTCTTTCCTTTGACCCTTACTGGATAGTATTTTATCTGATGGCATCTATTGATCTATATTACGATTCCTTGGAGAACAAAAGTTTTTTTTCTTCTTTAGATGGTCTAGTTCCTTCCTCTGTGAGAAGAGTCACATCTATCAATTACCTCCAAATATTCACTGGTCTTTCTTCTCTTTCTCATCTGTGCCAAATCCTTCCACCCTCCAATCTCCTAATACAGTTCTCCTCTGCTAGCCTAAGGAGTGCTTATGGATTCCTGCCCCCACACCCCATTCTTAATGTTGAGGTGGTTACTTTTTTGTTCTGAAAAGAAGGGTGAATAAAATACCCTTGATAGGACTGAAACCAAACTCTGGGATATTGTGGATCATGAAGATATCAGATTAGTGCTTCTGATAGCATCTGTAGAATTTGATACATGGCTTCTCATGCACTTGCCTGGTACCTCCAGGATATCTAAGAGGCCACATATTTTTTCCTGCTTTTAGTTACACCTTGTATCACTTTGGCACAATAGGAATTAAGCAGACTACACAATCAATCACCTCTGCACATCTCTCTCTTTTGTCTTCCATTTCCTTTCTTCTGTGACCTCTAAAAGGTAGATAATGGAAGTATAAAAGTGTTAGGAGTCCATCAACTTCAATCTTTTTCCTCATGTTATCATAGGTCATAGATGGCAAAAAAATATCTCTAAAAACAGTAAGAGAATAAGAAAATTAATTTCACTACCTTGCCTCATTTCTATCCAACTGAAAATACAAATATGATCTTAAAGCCATCCAGTTCCTTGCTCACATGTTCTATTTCAACACTGTGAATAAGGTTTTAGTCTGGAGTAGGAAATAGCAAATCATTCCAATATCTTTGCCAAGAAAACCCAATGGGCAGTATTGGCATGCTATTGTCCATGGTGACATGAAGAGTGAATATGACTGAATGACAATAACGACAAACAAATGGGAAAGTCTAGAGAGGGAAGATTAGAGGAAGGACAATGCTAGAAGCACAGAGAGGAAAGAATATGGGATTACTATTTCTCAATTATACAGTTTCATTGGCTGCCATCTAATAAGTCTGAGAACCATAAAGCACAGAGAAGGTCTTGGAGACCCTTTCATTCACTGCTATGATGTAGTCCTACCTGGGGGATATATACACAGCTATTTTTAGTCATTTTTAGCAGAAGACTAAGAGGAACTTACTTCTACTCCCAGCTGAAAGCTTAACTTAGGATCAATAAGGCAAAACAATAGTGATATCTACATAAACAAGGTAGGATATCTTTAACTGCATATAAAGGGCAGGATTAAGAGTCTATATGAATTGCAATTACATTAAGAAGGTATAGTATTACAAAGTAAGAAGTGAATTTTATAACTGGACAATCTCTATGTTTTATGATTCAAATAATAAATATAAAATAAATGTAAAAGGTACTGGATTTTATGTAATATCCAATATTAATTATCCTTAATTAATCTGGTGGTATTAATTATAAAATACTTTATTATGTTATATTAATATATTGGACAATATTTTAATTATTGAAACTATACTGGCTAATATTTGTACTCATATACAATAATATATTGGGTAATATAATAATATTTGGATAGCATTAATTATACAATATTAATTACAACCTATTAATATAGCTCTACATAATTTCTTCATATCTCCAGTGCTTTGCACAGTGTCTGACATAGTAGGCATTATTAAATGCCTACTGATTGCCTGCCTGAAATAATTACAAAATCTATTAGGAAGGCAAGCACAACTTCCTTTATTTAATTCTTTGATTTGTTTATGAAGATGGGAGCCAGAGCTGGGAAAGAAATGAGGAGTCTGTTATCAGAATCTATTTACAAATTTATTTTCCTATGTACCCAATTTAAAAAATCTAGATTGTTTTCCACTCCTAACTTTATATTGAATATGAGACTTGGATAATTAATTCTAGTGCCCTTTGATCTTTGAAGGAAATGATTTGACTGTTATTTAATTCTTCTCTTGCTAATTATTTGGAAAGCTGAATTTATCTACTTAATCCAAATAGGATCATAGATTTGGAATTGACCTTAGAAGTCATCTATTTCAACCTCTTCATTTTACAAAATAGAAGCTGATGGCCAGAGAGGGTAAGTCCTATCCAAGGTTTCATAGAATAAGTAGAAGAACTGGAAGCTGGGATTTGAACTTAGGTTCTGCAACTCCAAAATCCAGTACTCTTCACATTGTTGTTCGGTCATTTTGATTGTGCCCAGCTCATCATGAACCTATTTTGGGTTTTCTTGGCAAAGGTACTAGAGTGGTTTGCCATTTCCTTCTCCAGCTCATTTTACAGATGAGGAAACTGAGGCAAACAGGGAGAAGTGGCTTTCCAAAGGTCACACATCTAGTAAATGTCTGAGCTGGATCTGAACTCAGGTCTTCTTGACTCTGGGTCCTGTATTCTATTCACTGTGCCACCCAACTGCCCTTCAAATCTCATGATCATGTTGCTAAACCAAACCTTGACTGACACACCTGTCTTAGCCTCCTCTCTACTGACTGAAAGACTAGAAGGTGTATTTACAAACTCCTCCCAATGTCTTCTGGTATAGAGGGCAGAAATTGAACTTTTTAGGTTTCTTGAACTATTTATTTACCTCCCTCTCCTGATCCTCACTGCTTTCTTGCCTTTTATTTTCTGCCTTCTGCCTTTAGATTATAAACTCCTTGAGAGCAGAAACTGTCTTTCTTTTTTATTAATTGTATCCCTGGTCCCTTAGCACAGTGCCCGGCATGTAGTAGAAATTTAATAAATGTTTATTGGATTGAGTTGGTAAGATGATTGTTTTAAATTCTTTAATACCTTCTTAACTTGATGAAAAGAAGTGATGTATTTATAAGAAATCTTTTCAAAAATTTGATAATATTTTGGACTTTTTATATAATTTTAAAACAGTTTATATATGAACTACTTTTGTAAAATCATGGAATGAATCACTATGGGATAAATCTTTTATTGAGATATGAGTTTTGTTGTGTCTTCTTGTCAGTAAGTCACTATCTACAAAATTTTGACTTGAGCTCTTATTTTTATTTTTTGTATTAAGCCTGGCCAAAGCTTTAATGGAAAGCTTTCCTCCCTGTTACACAGCTTAGTTATAACATGTAATGCAATCGTAACTCAAAATGAATAGACTATTCATATGCAATAAATATTTTTCAAAAGGAAAAAATAGTAAGAAATGCTGAGCAGAAAACGACAAGCTTTCAAAAAAACATGGAAAGTTTTACATGAACTAACGGAAAATGAAATGAGCAGAACCAGGAGAATACTGTACCCAGTAAGAAAAATATACAATGATCAACAATAAATGACTTATCTATTCTCAGCAATAAAATGATCCAACACAATTCCGAAGGACTTATGATGAAACATGCCATCCACCTCCAGAGAAAGAAATGATGGAATCTAAATGCAGAGGAAACTATACTATTTTTTAAACTTTCTTTATTTTCTTGGTCTATGTTTTCTTTCACAACATAACATATGAATGTTTTGCATGACTACACATATATGAATATATATGTATGTATTTACACACGCACACATATATATATCTTATATCAAATTCCTTTACCTAATGAAAGGACAAGAGGGAGAGAATATTTGGAACTCAAAATTTTTAAAAAGAATGTTAAAAATTGTTTTTACATGTAATTGGAAAAAATTAAAATAGAAAACAAAACAAAAGAAAAAATGATCAGGAAACAGCAACTAGACATCTAGATGTGGCAGAAAATTCATGTAGGAGGAGTCTGGCAAATAAATAGGTAGATAGGTGAAAGAGCTTTGATAAAATATTTTTAAATACACAGAAGAGAGGAGAACAAAATACAAAAACAAAAGTAGAGGGATATTATTTTTATATTATATAATATCTTGTATTATATAACATTAAATTTAATATGCATAAAATAACACATTTCATAGTTTCATATTAGATTTTCATTTTTTCTTTTTATATATTCATATTTGTTTATACTTTTAAAAGTCATTAAAATATAAAGATAAGATGACATCAGATTGCAAAAGACCCTGAAAGCCAGGGCGAGGACTTTATACTTTGTTCTTTTGGCAAAAGATATTTTTGAACATGGGCAGTGAAGTGGTGCAGTAAAGAGAGTGCCTAGAATCAGGGAAGATTCATTTTCCTAGATTCAAATCTGCCCTCAAACACTTACTGGCTGTGAAACCTTTGGCAAGTCACTTCACTTTGTTTGCCTCACTTTCCTCATCTGTAAAATGAACTGGAGAAGAAATGGCAAGCTGCTCCAGGATCTTTGCCAAGAAAACCTTAAATGGAGTCATAAAGAGTCAGACATAACTGAAAACAACTAAACAACAAAAACTCTTAAAGATAGGAAGGGCATACTGAAAGTGATAGTTTAAGAAAATTAATCTGAAAAGAGTGGAGATTGGATTCTGAGTGATCAAGTAGAAGACTATTATAATAAGAAAAAGACATAAACATGGAAGAGTTTAAGAGAATAAATTCAAAGGCAATGAAGAAATTGATTTGAGGGCATAGCTTAGATAAGGTATTCTCGTATGAAGAGTCCAGTATGGATATGTATTGGTCAATGTGGAATTTCAAAAGATATATTGATATACGTCATTCTATCAAGATAGGACAGGTAATTGAAAGTAACTTTTTGAAATGGCATCTGGGGGCAGCTGGGTGGCTCAGTTGATTGAGAGCCAGATCCAGAGACAGGAGGTCCTAGGCTTAAATATTGTTTCAGACACTTCCTATCTCTATGATCCTGGGTAAGTCCTTAAGCCTTCACTCCCTAGCCCTTACTAGTCTTTTTTGCCTGAGAACCAATATGTAGTATTTTTTCTAAGAAGTAAGGTAAGGACTTAAAAGAAAAAGAAAGAAAACAGTATCTATAAAAATGTTAGGAAAACTAAAGTTCAGAAAGGGCTGAGGCTTCTGAATCCCAAAGACAATAAAAAAACCAAACCTTTAAAACAATCTGGAGTATATGAGGAAGATCAAATAAGGTAGTACTACTTAATTCCCATTTTGTTCCTATTTTCTCTATCATGGATTGTATGAGGACAGGGAGTTTCCAACAAAAATTGAATTTTAAGATAAGGGAGGAGATGGTAAGAGGACACTTAGTTATCCTCAAATCAATTTAATTGAATATACATATTTTAAGTACTTACTGAGTGCAGATCATTTTACTAAGTCCTGGGAGAAATATAAAGTAAAGACAAGTTCCCTAACTTCATGGAGCTAACAATTTAGGAGGTAAATAAACCACGGATAAATATAATACACAATAATATATATATATATACATATATATACATTAGACATGTGCACAATAAAGTCCTGCTTGAGGTCCAAGAAGGGAAAAAAATGGCTTTCGAAAAGGAGGACAATCAGGGAAAGCTTCATAAAGGGAGAGGTCCCAAACTTTAGTGGGCTTCGAATGCCAGGTAAAGGAACTGGACTTTTCTCAGGTCAAAAACAACTAGAGGGGACTGAACAAGACTGACATGATTAGGCTATGTATAAGAAACATTAATCTAGCAGTATTTTCAAGGAAAGACTAAATTGGGGGAAGTATGAAAGCCAAAAGACTCATCAGCAAATTATTGTTAATTTATCCAGACAAGCAGAGACAAGAGTCTTTGCTGGGATGGCAGCAGTGGGAATAGGGAGGAAAAGAAAGACGAGAGTAGCTGTGAAGGCAGCATCAAGAGGACTTGACAAATGTTTGAATGTGAGAAGTGAGAAATAGGGAAGAGTCATCATAATGCCAGTGTTTCAGCTATGGGAGAATAAGTGAATGGTGGTGCTATTGATAATAAAAGTGATGAAATCAGAAGGGAGAACACTTGGAGGAGAAACTAATGAGCCAGCTTTTAGACCTGTTGAGTTTGAGGTGCTGGGATGAGTTAGAGATAGCAACAAAGACAACTGCTTTTTACATAGTACTTTAAGATTTACCAACGTCTTTGATCCTCCCAATCTTTTTTAAAAGATATTTTATTTTACCAATTACAGGTGATAACAATTTTCCACATAAGTTTCCTGAAGTTATAAGATTCAAATTGTCTCCCTCCTTCTCTTCCTTCCTCTTTCCCAGAGTTGGTAAACAATTTGATCTGGGTTATGCATGAATTATCATGCAAAACCTTTTTTTCTTCCTTAGGATAATACTAATATAAAATCTCCAAAATAAAAACCCACATAAACTAAAGTGAAAGGTCATATGCTTATAGCTTCATTCTGACTCCAACAGTCCTGTCTCTGGAAATGGATAGCATTCTTTGGCATCAGGACTTCAGAATTGTCTGGTGTTTCTCCCAGTCTTGTGAGATACGTACTATAAATAATATTGTCTTTATTTTACAGATGAGAAAACTGAAGGTCAAAGGGTTTAAATAACTTTTTCATGGTAAATGTTAGAAGTGGGATTTGGGAATCACATACCGGTAAAATTTGGGGACAGAATGAGATGGACAAGGAAAAAGAGTATATGGGAGACAATGAGGAATGAGGTAAGAGAGTAGTAGTGGTTGGGGATGTGGGAAGGATGGTAACCAGGAGAGTATTGTTATCTCTTAAGATAGTATTTAGTAGGAGGTTAACTGATCAAGGCCAATCACATATAATATTTTGTAAGAATTTGAGGATATAATTTCTGAAATCTTGCCAGTAATCTTTGAAAGAGAATAGGAGAGATAACCCAGAAATGGAACTGGACAAATGTTCTAATTTTCAAGCAGGAGAATTCAGAGTTTCCAAATTTTATAGTCTTAACCTTGATTGCTGTCAGAATTATAGATTGCATGATTAAAGGCATGGTTTGTGAGCACTTAGAAAGGGGAAGCTGTGATCTCTATGAGCCAACATGAGATCATCAAGAACATGTGAGGCTAACCCAATCTTTTTGGACAAGGTTATTATTAGGGTATCATAGAAAGGGTATAATATAAATAGAGTATATCTGGATTTCAGTGAGATATTTGACAAGATCTCTTTATGTATCTTTATGAACAAGAAATTGATAAATAGTTTAGATAGTATACTTAGGTGGATTTAAAATTGGTCTAACAAGTTGATCCAAAGAATGACAATTAGTAAATTGATGTTCACCCAAATGGATGCGTGTCGTGGAATATTTAGGGCTCTGGTCTTAGCCCTGTACTGTTCAACACTTTTATCAGAATTTTGGATCATAGATAGAACACTTATGAAATTTGTGATATAATCACAAACTGGGCAAAGATGGAGGTCAAACCTATTTGACTAGAAATTTGGACTTGAGCAATATCTCAACAAATTAAATCACAAAGACTAATAAGATATTTAATAAGGAAATCTATAATGTCCTATACTTTGTTTAAACAATAATTTCATCAATACAAGGCAGGAGATATGTGAGAAAGATTTGAGGATTTTAGTGGAATGCAAGCTCAATGTGTTATGACAACCAAAAGAGCACAGTGCTCTTAGGCTGCATCAAATGAAGTATCATTAGTCACCTCTTGTACTCTGTCTTGGTTAGACAAAAGGTGGGGTGCTATAAGCTTTGGTAACACATTCTCTGTTTTAAGACATTAATGAGGTAGAGCATATCCAGACGGGAGGATGGGATAGCCATGAAATATGAAATGAAGCCATACAAGGTTCTTTTAAAGGAACCTGGGGATGTTCACCTGGCAGAAAAGAAGACTCCGGGAACATACAGGAATTGCATTTAAACATCTGAAAATCTATGATGTAGATGCAGGACCCCATTGGTTCTACTTAGTCTCAGAGTGAATTGGCAGCAATGAGCAAATTAAAAAAATGTTGTATGACTTAATCAGCAACTCCCTAACAGGTAGAACTATTCAAAGGCAGAATGGGCTATCTTGGGAGGGAATGAATGGACCAACCCTAAAGGGGATGATGGCAGAAGTGAGATGATAAGAACAGGGATGTGGTAGAAGAGGTTCCTGGCTAGGCATGAGTTGGATTAGCAACCTCTGTGGTCCAATTCTAAGACGTATTTTAAGACTATGGTCATCCAATTGTTGTCACAACTCTTTGTGACCCCATTTGTAGTTTTCTTGACAGAGACACTGGTGTGGTTTGCTATTTCCTTTTCTAGCTCTTTTTACATATAAGGAAACTGAGGCAGTGTAAAGTGATTTACCTAGTCATAGAGCTAGTAAGTGTCTTAAGGCTGAATTTGAACTTAGGTTTTCCTGATTCTGGGCCCTGTGCTCTATCCATTGTACCACCTTACTATCCTTTTTAAAATTTAATTTTAATTAAAAAATATATTTTATTTCTACAATGACACACAACAACAGTATAATTTCCCGAAATTGTAAGATCTGAATTGTCTCCTTCTCACTATTCCCTACTCCTTTTTGGAGATGGTAAGCAATATGATCTTGGTAATGCATGTATTATCATGAAAAACTTACTTCCATATTGGTCATTATTATAAGAGAATACTCATAAAACTAAAACGCCCCAATAAAAACAGAAATAAACTAAAGTGAAAATAGCATGTTTTGATCTGCATTCCAACCCATATAACTATCCTTTAAAGAGTGTAATAGAAAAGTGCTAAAAGTGAAGGAGGGGAATCACTATAGAAGCCAGCCAAGAAAGACTTCATAGTACAGATGAATATCTGGCTGAGTTTGGCCAGGGTATTTCTAGTGGAATAAGATGGAGAAAGGCATTTCAGGATAAAGGAAATAGAAATAACTAGCCTTGAAAGCTTGCAAAACTCTTTACATGTTATTTCATTTGATCCTCTCAACACTGGAAGGTATATAATGCTATTATTATTCTCATTTTGTAGATGAGGAAACTGAAGTATGCAATGGTAAAGTGACTTGTCTAGTGAATCAGCTCCTCCTGACTCCTGGTTCAGTGCTCTAACCATTGTGTCATCCAGCTACTGCTAACAGAAGTCTGAAAGTAATATATCTACATTTATGTGGAAAGTAAGTTAAGTAGCCTGACTGGAAAGGAAGGGATATTGGGGAATAGTGAAAGATGAAGCTAGACTTATAAAGTGGTTGAATTTAATTCATAGGATCATGGATTTTGAGCTGGAAGGGACCTCAGAGATTTCTGAGTCCAAATACAGAGAGATTAAGCAATTTGCCCAAGATTATACAGCTAGTGTCAGAAGTGGGATTTGAACCGATATCCTTTTCCTCCAAGTCTAGGATCAAAGAGATAATATTTGTAATGTTCCTGGCATATAGTAGGTGCTTAATAAATTTTGATTTCCTTTATTCCCCTTCCATTGTGCTGTGAAATTACTCTTACCCAATGGAAGCCACTTCATATTCTTTTTTTAAAGTTTACATTTAATTTACTTATTTTTAGCAATGAAAAAATGTTAACATTAAAAATTTTTTTGAGCTCATGCAAAACATTTTCAGATTATCCATGTTGCAAAAGAAAACATAGACAAACCCAGACTCTATTGGTTCTTTCTCTGGAGGTGGAGAGCATTTTTCATCATAAGTCCTTTGCAATTGTCTTGGATCATTTATTACTAAGAATAGCTAAGTCATTCATGGTTGATAATCATACAATATTGGTGTTATTGTATATAATGTTCAACCTGGTTCTGCTCACCTCACTTTTCCTCAGTTCATGTAAGTCTTCCTGGGTTTTTACGAAACTAACCTGCTCATCATTAGCTATAGCACAATAATATTCCATCACAATTAAATGCCACAATTTATTCAGCCATTCCCCAATGCTTGGGCATTCCCCCAAATTTCCAGTTTTTTGCCACCATAAAGACAGCTGCTATAAATATTTTTGTACCACTTTGTATTCTTCATGATGATGATGGTAATATCATTTTTCAACTCATGTCTCAACTTTTTATGACCCCATTTGAGATTATCTTGGCATAGATATTGGAATGGGTTGCCATTTCATTTCCAGCTCATTTAGTGTATGAAAAAACAGGCAAACAGGGTGAAGTGACTTGGCCAGGGTTATATGGCTAGTGTCTAAGGCTAGATTTGAACTAAGGGACATGAGTCTTCCTGACTTGAGACCTGACTCTCTACCCATTGCACCACCTATTCTTCATCATGAATGTAATGTAATAAAAATGGTGTTTTTGGTGCTACTTATCCAGAAAAAGGAAGAGAGTGAAGAGAGGGAGAACAACTGAAATCTGTTTTCCCCAGGCATAGTTGTTATCACTGGGTCAAGAATAAGGTAAAAACTTAGGAAATCTCTCAGAAAAGAAGTTGTTGGCTTTTGATGACCAATTAGGGCTTTAAAGAATGTTGTTTTCTTGGGCAAAATATAAAAAAAATTCTGTAGATCATTTTGTATCCATCTTCTATCTATAGCAGATTTTCCTATACACTTGTGGCTCCATAGAACAAATCAAATTTAAGTCTTCATTATCTGCAGAGAACTGGACAATTCCATGGTCTTTACTTGGCTTTGGAATTAACTCGGTTTCTTCCTTAATGACCTTATCTTCGAAATTGCTAAACTTAATGTAATTTTGGAGTTCATTTAAATTTCCATTGTGCATGCCAATTGGTAGTAAACATAGCTGGGACCAGAAGTATGCTTCATGGCATAGAGGAAACTAGACTAACATTCAAATGTAGGCTAGATCGCCCACAAAGTCTGTGGTCCACACAAGGATGGCGTGTTGAGATCACTGTGCATATTATCTTTTTGTTCCTGAGTAAAACAGACAGGAAACAGGAACTCTATACACCCATTAAGGGTGTTCAGTAGTGTGACAAAAGGAGAGATACAGAAATCTCTAAAGTTGTAGTCTTTTCCTTTCATAAATCTTTACTTCTCCTTCCCTTTTCCCCCCTTCCCACCATATATATTTTCCTTGAAAAGAAAGTTCGTGGCCTATGTTTAAACTATTTTTGTTCTTTTCTCTTAATTAATATTCTTTGGTCTTTCCCCTACAGATTCATAAACAAGACCATGCAAAAGCCCAGGGTGTTATTATTTAGTTGTGTCCTGGAGAAATGGTGGGGAGGACTTTTGTAATCTCATTAAATGGAATGCTGGAAAGCAACAAATGACTGAGCAATGTATAGTTGAGTCAGGTTCATTCTGTTCCCCATCCTTCTCTTAAGTACATACCTATTTTTTGCCCATATTTGGACATGTTTTTCATTTAAAAAGATCCTTACCTTCTGTCTTAGAATAAATACTTTTAAGTATTAGTTGCAAGGCAGGAGAGGAGTAAGGACTAGGCATAGAACTAAGTGACTTGCCCAGGATCACACAGCTAGGACGTATCTGAGGCCAGATTTGAACCCAGGTTATCCTGACTCCAGGCCTGACTCTCTATCCACTGAGTCACCTAACTGCCCCTTGGTCATGTCTCTCTGACCAATACAGGGTTGTTAAACCTAGGGTCTATGAAATTGTTTTTAAATTATTTTGATAATTGTATATCAATGTTATTGATTTCTTTCATAATCTTATATTTTTTGTCTGATATATTTAAAAACATTCTACAAAAGGGTCCATAAGCTTTGCCAGGCTACCAAGGCAGGCACTGACCCCCAAAAGGTGAAAAAGCCCTGTGGGTAGGTGAGCCAGTGTTCAAAGTAGGAATTAATACATTTTCTGTTCTCATCAATAGTAAAGGACAGGCATTCACTGCTGCTTGGATACATCATTACTCTTGCCTCTGGAATGTTTAAAAAGAAAAGGAAATGTTGACCTACTTTTCCAAAAGGGGAAGAAGGTTAATTTTTCAGGTTGTAAACTAGAAAGTTTGACTTTAATTCCTGGCTAAATTCTAGAACAAATAATTAAAGGGATGGGTTGAGTTCTTTAAAAAATCACCCAAAGAGTATAGAAGATAGAAGCAAGAGCAAATAACTGAAGATAAGTAAAAAAAATGTGATGAAGTCCCATAAAAATGTCAGGAGAACTAAAACCCTGAAGGAGCTGAGGGTTCCCATGAATCCTGCAAACAAAAAAAGGTTTTTTCCCACTATGTTGGAGGCAAAAGGAAGATCAAAGAACATAGAGCCCACTTTACTCAGGGGTGTGAAGGAGTGGGCATGAGAGCCTCTTCAACAATTTAAAAAGCTGTCAGGTGGAAGAGAGATTAATTTTGGTTTACTTGGCCTCTGAGTGAAAGCTGCAAAGAAAGATTTTATTCAAAATGAGGATGAATTTCCTTATAATTTGAATCACCCCAAAATGAAAGATAGTACCTTATGAGCTAGTGAGTTCATCATTGCTAGGGAGTATTTAAGAAGATGCTGGATGCTTAATTGTTGGAGAGGTGGTAGAAGGAGGTTTGTATTCCATTCCTTGCCATATTTCTAGCCTTACTAATTTCCTCCAATGATCTTGTATTCCAGTTAAATTGAACTATTTGATAATCTCTGTATCTGACATGTGGTTTCTTCATCTATGCCTTTGTTGACATTATTTCTGAGTTCTAGAATCATTTCCTTTTTTCCCCTCTTGAAATTATAACTATTTTATAAGCTTGACTCAAATGCCACTTCCTGCACAAAGCTTTCTCAAGACAGAGAACGATATGTCCTTGCTTTTCATACTACTGAGTGTAGCTCCTCACTTGCCAAGTATTTGTATTTTGTGGTCACTCATGAATGATATTCTTCTACACATTCATATGTGTGAAGTGTCTTGATTAATTTCTGAATCTTTCCTAATGACTCATACTGTGGTCTATAGCCAGCAGGTACTAAATAAATGTTAGTTGAGTAGAAATACAGAATTACAGAAAGGGTTCTTAACCTGGGATCTGTGAACTTTCTGTAGTCAAATTCAGCCTCTTGGGAGGTGAAGAAAAAGAAGATGGTAGAGATGGATCAGTTTGAGGATGGGCATGTTGGGAACAACAGAGGGATAAGAGGTCAGTAGAACAAAGAATGGAAATTTGGTTGTTAAACTCTAGGGTCAAAATTGTGAAGGGTAAAGATGTCAGAAAAACAAATAGGGAGAGATGGAAGGACTGAAGGTTATGGTGAAAATGAAGAATAAAGTTAGAAGGAGTAAAGGCAGAGGGAAAACTCAAAGGGTTGGAAATTGTGATGAGAAGATGGAATTATAAAATTCAGGATCATGGAGGTGGCATAGTTTTGGGGAGTAGTTGGGTCTAAAGTATGGCTAATGCTTCTCTGGGCAGCTGGGATCAAAGCATAGGTGATGGAGTTTTAGGAGACTGATTACTTGGGATGCCTGTGTCCAAAAGGAGTATTAATGTGATCCAGGTACTAAACTATTTGAGAAAGAATGAAGAATAATCTTGAGACCTGTTAATAATAACGACTAACATCTGTATGGAGTGATATTGATGACCTTGTCATTTTTTAAAAAGAACCCGTACCTTCCATCTTAGAATCAATATTGTGTATTGGTTTCAAGGCAGAAGAGTGGTAAGGGCTAGGCAATAGGGGTTAAGTGACTTTTCTACAGTCACACAGCTAGGAAGTATCTGAGGCTAGATATGAACACAGAATCTCCTGTTTCCATGCCTGGCTCTTAATCTACTGAGCCACCTAGATGCCCCCAGATGGTCCTGTTGTTGTTTAGTTGTGTCCAACTCTTTGTGATTCCATTTGGTGTTTTCTTGGTTAAAATACTGGAGTGGTTTGCCATTTTCTTTGCCAGTTTATTTTGCAGATGAGGAAACCTAGACAGAGTAAGTGACTTGTCCAGGGTCACACAGCTGCTAAGTGTCTGAGGCTGCATTTGAATTCAGGAAGGTGAAGCTTCTTGACTTCAAGCCAGGTACTCCATCCACAATGCCTCCCAGCTGCACCTATTGATGATCTAGAGGGCTTCAAAACAAGAGAGGCTACTGAGAAGCAGGAGGGTCTACAAATATCGGGGATGGGGGGGGGAATATAAGAAAAGGAAGAGCAAACATTGAAGTGAATGCCAAAAGATGATTTGTTTTCTAGAAAAATCCAGACAATCATGAGAATGGAAAGAGAAGAGGGAGAGATCTCAGATAGAAGGTACTTTGTTAATAATTTAATGTGGGCTTCACAGATTTCGGTTGGGGGGTGGGGTTGGGGAAGAGGGGGAATGAATGGGTGCTAGGGAAGAGTATGACTAAGTTGGGTAGGAATGAAAGTGGGAGGAGCAGTCAGAGGAGAAAGGTTTTCACCTTGGTAGATGGCATTTCTGAATTAGAGGAATTAATGGGATAGGAAGTAGGAATTTACTAACTATTGACAATTGGAGTACTCAGTTGATCAGAGAAAGGAACAACAAGGACAGGTACCATTTTGGGTAATAGAGGATGAGTAGGTTCATATGGTGAAGGAGGCCACTTATTCCCAGCATTACAGAGTTAGGGGCAGTCACTTTACTATTTTATCTCTTACCATGACAAACCTCCATCTCTGTGCCTTTTCACTGCCTAGAAAATTCTTTCTTTGTACCTCCACCTCTCGGCTCTCTTCACCACTCCATTCAAACTCTTTCTTCTGTAGGAGACCTTTTAAAGTTTTACCTACGTTCCTTGCTAGAAAAATTATATTTGCTCCATTTTATTATGTCCATAGTTATTTGTATGTTGTTTCTCCTATTAGAACAGGAGCTCCATGAAGATAAAAGCCATGTTTTTGCCATTCTTTGCACCTTCACTGATTAGGAAAATACTTGGTACATAGTAAACATTTAAGAAAGGCAACTAGCTATAGAGTTCTGGACTTGGAGTCAGGAAGACTCATCTTTATGAGTTCAAACCTGATCTTGAACACTTATTAGTTGTGTGACTCTGGACAAGTCACTTTAACTTGGATGCCTCTGTTTCCTCATCTGTAAGATGAGCTGAAGAAGGAAATGGCAAACCACTCCAGTATCTTTGCCAATAAAACTCCAAATGAAGTGACAAAAATTCAGACAAGACTGAAAAATAACTGAACGACAACATATGCTTAAGAAATGCTTGTTGAAAGTTACAAGGATCAGGGGTCAACTTCAAGAAAAATCAGTGAGGAATAGGGATGGTGGGAGTTTTCTTAACATTGTTTCCTCAAAAATTTGGTTAGAAATAATTTTGAGACAGTCTATAAAAGTGATTCCCAAAGTGGGTGCCACTGCCCCCTGGTGGGTGCTGCAGCGATCCAGGGGAGGTGGTGATGACCACAAGTGCATTTGGGGGTGGTGAATAACTGTAAGTGGGCAGTGATATTTTGTGACAGGGGGTGCTAAGTAATATTTTTTTCTGGAAAGAGGGTGGTAGGCCAACAAAGTTTGGGAACCACTGGTCTATAATTTTTAGAAATGTATTTATAACTTTTTAAGATTAGTTTAAGTCAGGGAAACTAGGTGGCTCAGTGTATTGAGAGTCAGAACTGAAGATGGGAGATCTTGGGTTCAAATCTAATCTCAGACACTTCTTAGTTGTATGACCCTGGGCAAGATACTTAATCCCCATTGCCTGGTCCTTAAAGCTTTTCTGCCTTGGGATTGATTCACAGTGTTGATTCTAAGGCCAAAGGTAAGGGTTAAAAAGAAATTAGGTTAAGCCATGCTCCACTTGTATTGCAGTGCACTGGGGTCCATCTTACTCAGACATCTGACCCTCTTTCTCCAGGATCTATATGACACCCCATATGTATACTGCTGCTCTTAGAAATTCATCCTGATCCTGGCATTTGTTTTGGCACCCATGCATTCAGAAAGACGGGTTTGCATATTCTTGCTAAATCCCTCGTGTACATAGACATTCCCTCTAAGAATCTCATTGCCTGTACCTTCCACTTGGCTGCCTTTGCATGTTCAATATGTTGCTGCCACACCTGCCCATTAACCGTCATGCCTCATTGGTAGTGACGTTCCCCTGCTTTTATTTAAAAGTAAGATGCCTCTGCGTTCTCAGCTAAGAGCCAACATTCACTCTTGTATCTTCATAGAGATGTCATTCTATTGAATGTTCCAGTCAACATTTGGAACAATTTCATGTATTTAGTCAAATAAAGAACAAACACACCGGACACTGAACAGAGGAGGCGCTTCATGACTATTGACTCTAAGGGGTGTCCACTTTGGGGTGTTCAGAAATCCCAGCCATGGGACTGACCCTCAAGAACCCTACAAATGAGATACATTCATGCAAAGATAATATTTATGTAGCTCCATGTAAATACTTATCATCATCATCATCATCACCATCATCATCATCTAATTATGGGAGATAGACAAGATTCAAATGCATGAAATAACAGTCCAAGGCTGTATCATCTGACTCACAACCATGGAAAGAGCTCAATGCCTATATTCAATTAAGTGCTTCAAACTTATATTAAGGCTCTGCAATGAGCACTCTGCTAGACACTGGTAACGTAGTGGATGGCACAGTCCCTCTTTGCAAGGAGATGGCAGTCCAGTGGGGAAAAGACGAGGGAAAGACTATGCTAAGCACAGAGAGCTTTGAGACAGCTGAGAATGGAAAGTGAGAAAGGGAAAGAGAAGGGAAAGTGGAGGAACAGTGGAGAAGACTCCATGGAGGAGATGGCACTTGAATTGAGTCTTGAAGGAAAGGTCTTTAATAAGCAGAGTTGGGGGATATGATACAAATTCATTCTGTATGCTGTTGGATAATATTCTTGTTTGACTGGAACAGAGACTATAATACTCATAATTGACTTCATCACTCTAATTCATAGGCTTCAAATGATATAAAAATAAAAAATATATATTATATGTGAATACATACAAATACATATATGTATGTGTATATACACACATGCACACTGTCTCACACACATATATAATATTATATAACATATAAATTATATATAATATACATATAATATAATATGTAATTTATATATAATATATAAAGCATATTATATATATATATATTTAAATTGTTTTGGATTGGACTTGTGTTTTCCTCAATATGGGCAACTCCCAATGGGGAAACCTCTTCCACCAATGGTGCAGCTATGTGTGTGCTCTCCAGGGTAAGAGAATTGCCTGCTAGTGTTGGGGGTTTGAGAGGTTAAGTGACTTGCTTAGGATCATACAGCCAGGATAAGCTAGAGGTGGAATCTGACTGTGGGTGTCAGTTCTCTATCCACTATGCTGTAGTGAATTATGTGTAACAGGAATAGCATGCATTGTTGCTCAAGTATGGGAACACGGAGTCCAGCAGAAGTTAGAGAATAAGAGAACAGTGTTACTGAGTGATGCAGTGTGATATATTATGATACTTATTGGATTTACAGTCAGAAGATTTGGATTTAAGTCCCAGGTCTGCTTTTGTTGTTTGTTGTTGAGTCGTTTCAGGCATATCCAACTCTTTATGACTGTATTTGGGGTTTTCTTGGCAGAGATGCTAGAGTAGTTTGCTATTTCCTTCTCCAGTTCATTTTAAAGATGAGGAAATGGAGGCAAACAGGGTTAAGTGATTTTACCCAAGGTTTTATAGCTAGTAAGTGTCTGAGACTGGATTTGAACTCATGAAAGATGAGCCTCCTTGACTCCAGACCTGCACTCCATCCACTGTGCCACCCAGTTGCCCAGTTCTGCTACAATCCATGTCATCTTGGTCAAATAATTCCATCTTTCTGAGCCTTAGTTCTTTTATCTATAAAATGATGTTGGATGAGATGATCTCTAAAACTCCTTCTAAATCCTACATAAGCATAGTTGGTTGTATAGGAAAAATGAATTAGCTTTCTTGGGGATATATGGGGTAGAACATTCCAGGGAGATCAAACAATTAAACCATGGAGAGGATGCTTGAGGTGCTTAAAGGGAAGATGGTTGCAGGTTTGATATAAATGAATCTGTTCTGTACAATTTACTTGCTAGAGTTTTAAAAGTTAAAGAAATTCTCTCTAGAGGTCTAGATTTCCTATTCTGTTACTTACTTAAAAAGAAGAGTCATAAGAAAGCCCCAGACACCAGAATTCCCTAGAACCAAAACACAACTCCTTTGCTGGGGGACAATTTAGATCTTCAATTAGGTGAGACACTGGAGGTGAAAGAGGAACCCTGTCTTGCTTTAATTACTCCTGGCATAGTATTTCTTTCCACGCCTTGCTAATTGAAATTAAACAGCTGCCACATTTGGGCCAGGACAAAAGAGATTCCGTTTTTCATCCCTCCCTGATTTAATGAAGACTGACGGGGTGTGAGGAAACCAGCAGCAATTCAGCTGCCATAGCCACAGAGATACACAATCACCAACTTAAGGCCAAGCAAATAGCACAGTAAAGCCACTGAGAGTTTTTCCTGCTAGAGTGTGAGGGGTGCCAAGCACACTAGAATCCATAGACACACAAATAGGTGTGACCCAAGAAGACTACTATAGAATGCTAGTACCATGATCTTAATGACCAACTAGTCCAAATAGCTAAACTTTTCCCCATTTCAGACTCAAAACTCCAAGTCCCTACAAGTTTCTCAATGCCAGAGAGAGCCAAAGAGAAAAAATTCTTTGTCTAATGGGTAACTTGCTGGGTGTCTCCTGCTGACAGAGAATGGGGATGATAGGAACTCCATTTTCCTGTGAAATGATGGGCAAAAGGATCCCAGAAGCATTGTGATCTTTAGAAAAAGACTAAATTTGCACTTGGAAGGCTTTGATTCTGTTTCTGATCTTTTCAGAGACTTTCCACATCCTTAAAGATCAAATAAAACTTCATGCCTCAGTTTACTCACCTGTAATGTAGGATCAATGCTTCACCTGTCTAACATGTCAGAGAAATCTTGAAAAATGAACAAGATAATCAATTTGGACACTTTGAGATCTTTCAAGAGAAGGTGCCATGTAATTTAAAGATGATAATTACTAATGTTAACAGCAACAATAAAAATTATAACGTGAGAGACGAAAAAAAGCTGAAGGAAAATGGTGTAGATGTAGTCACAACAATAATGAAACACTTAGCACCAAAAATGTTCTAGACTCTTACAAAGCATAATTAATTTTGGGGTGCCTAGTTAGCTCTTAATTGTACATTCTTAAGGTATGGAATTTGATTTTAGTTAATGACATGGGAAATAAAATTCATTCACTGATAATTGGATGGAAGGAAGGCACAGAGATGGATATTTGGATTCTCCTAGAGTTTACTTTATGCACAAGACTACCATTTTGAAATTTCCATATGATGTTTGAGTGATACAGTGAAGTTGTGCTTTATGATGAACCAAGTCCAGCAAGATAGATAGTCATGACATATTCAAAGATGAACAGCAGTTTGGTGGCTGCTATTCTCCAAGGCTTCCTTCTTGGTAACTTCTGATGATTCCCTTCTCCACAAAGTCATGGCTAAGATTTGTGGAATTGGGCAAATTGTTGGGGTTAGTGGTTTTTTTGAGGCCAGACTCTTTTGGAGGTGACATGTTCATGGTGGAGTTTCTATTGGATGTTTAGGAGGGTCAGACTTAAGGAGACACATTTCAATTGAGCGATAATGACCTACTGAGCTCACCCCATTGACCTGTGCTTTGCTGCCAAAGGAATCTGGGATTTGTCCATGGCTCCACCTTCACTTGTGGTCTCAGGACAGCTTTTTAGTGCTGCTAATCCTATAGCTTCTGCCATGTTCCCATCTTACCTCTCCCCCTCACCTCCTTTTCTTTCCATTTATAGCCTCTCATAACCCTCCTGTGTTTCAGTCTTTCTCCAGACTCCTTCCTTCATCAATCAAGAGACATTTATTAAGAGCTTACCATGTGACAGGCATTGTGCTCGGCTTCAGGGGCACAAAGAAAAAGGCAACAATGGTTTCTGCTCTCAAGGAGCTGACATTATAATGGGAGAGACAACATGCACATAAAGTTCACAACTTGGTAAGTATCAGAATTTTAAAAAAAAGTTGTTCTTTATGGAGATGAAGTAGCAGCAAAAAAGAAAAAAAATTCCATCGCAAAGTGGACTC